>NC_065535.1:28660781-28960781 GCF_932294415.1 Quercus robur | reverse complement strand
CATGGACACAAAGCTGGGCACAAGGCATCTGACTAAGGACATGCAAGACCTCTTCCTCTGCAAAGTAAATATTATATGAGATAGCATAAGTTTCAAAAAAGGTAGCTGACAAAGAAATTATGTGAACAAGCATTCTGATGTGAAGAAAATAGGCATTAGTCTAGTATTTTGATGTGAACAAGTGTATAAAGTTAGGCATGTCTCTAGTATTTTGATGTATCAAATTATGTGAACAAGCAGTGGTAATATAGAAAATGCATTTTTGATGTGTTTTATTATGTGAACAAGTACAGTTTGATTATGAATATATAGGGAAATGACTTTTGTTTGAAATGGATTTTGGTTGAAATGACTTTTTTTTTTTTTTTTTAATTCACACAAGGAGCTATGCCTTGTTTTACAAGGAAAAAAAAATTCAGTGGAACTCAAGTATATTAAACTTGAGTTCTATTTAGTACTCGAGTTCAGGCAAATCGAGTATCTAGGTAGAGAGTTATGCCTTTTAAAAAAAAAAAAAAAAAACACGTTAGTGGAACTCGAGTATATAAAACTTGAGTTCCATAAATCGAGTTTTAAAGACAAAATAATAGTTCGATTACAATACATAGGATAGAGAATAGTTCGATTACAAATACATTCAGCGATAAACAAAATAATAATTGTGTCGATACAACATAGCCTAGTTTGATAAGTGCACCTGTCCATACTGAAGATAACCACAACATCCAGCTACAATGCCATTCCAAAATTGAGTCTCTGCTCGCCTGACAAACATTTAAATATGGTCGTTAGTTCCCAAATATGAAGAAAAAAAAGCAGATGAAATTCTATGCAAGTTAGCTACTTTATACAATCTGATCTTTACATCTCAACTACTTTGTACAATCCGAGCATATTATATAAAAACAGCATATACCTAGTTTGTAACATCACCGCTTGTCGAAGCCCCGTGGGAAATTGGGACATCTTCTATGGTTATGCCCCTATTCATGACACACTTCGCATCGTTGCTTCAGTTGAATTTCCCTCAAGTTTGACTCTTCCCTCCTACTTCTCGGTTCTCACCATACCCCATCCATCTCATTCCTTATTATTGATTTCATAGGTCAACCTTTGGCCCGCAACAGATTTGGGTCAGGCACCCACCGTGGGCCATTAACTTCCCTCCACAATGACTCTGACTTTGGCACCACAAATTGATGTGAATATGTGTAAATGACATTGTCCAAACTGTAACATGGGTTAATATAGTTGGTCGGATCAATTTGCAGACACTAAAAAACTCTAATTGCATGTGAACAAGGGATTTTAATGTTTTGCCATTTTCCACAACCACGTGTTCTAGCCACTATGTTTATTTCATGACTATGGTTTCCCCCTTCACCGCTATAGTCGTTGTATAGGGTAACTACTTGATATATACCAGCTTCATGATTAAATGCCCTCATAGAGTGTCTTGAAACTTTGTGCAGATTTGAGCCATAGATCCCCAAGGCATATTTACTCCACACCTTACCTTGAGAGAGATCAGAAGTAACTTCTTTAGGTCGATCATGGAAATACGCAACAAGTTTGCACTAAGTGAACTCAACCATTGCAACAATGGGCAGGGCCTTTAAGTACCCCATTAAAGCACTTTGAGATATTGGTTGTCATTGTCCTATAACGTCTTCCACCATTATGTGACTAGGTCCATTATCTAGATTGCCTTTCTTCATTTGTATTGTCACATTCCTCCTAAGGGCATTAATCTCGACTTCCTTAATGGTTTGCATTATGGACTCAAATTTAGCTTCTTGAGTAGCATATCCAGCTTTCAAGGCCAATGCCTCTAGAATTGGGTCCTGAAATTGTGTGTTGAAATTGCTAGCCACATGTCGAAGGAAATATCGGTGAAATACCCGTACTCTTCCATCATCACCTCTAGGCCATGTTGCAATGGCGCTTTTGATACTGGTATGCCGATCAAAAATAATGCAAATGCCCTCATCAAGTATGACATGCCTTATTGAAATCCTGAGGCACTCTAAAACCACCCCCAACTAGGCCCTGACTCTTTGTTCACAACGGCAAAGGCGAGAGGAAAAACCTTATTGTTAGCATTGGTTGCCATTGCAATCAACAACACCCCTCGATATTTACCATACAAATGGGTTCCATCAATACTGATCACTAGTTTGCAATATCTGAATCCATCAATACATGGAGCGAATGCCTAAAATACAAAGCGTAGTAACATAGTACCAGGTACGCTCCTGGGTATGGTGTGATAGAAGTACTGGGTACTTGGATCTTGATCCAAGTATGCCAACAACAACTTTTGCGACCTTTGATAAGACTATTCCTAATCCCTGAATATATTCACAATTGCCTTTTATTTCACATCCTATACCTTATAGTAAGAAAACTCATTATTATACTTCGTTTTAATGATGTCCCATAGCTGATCAATATGAGCACTGTGATCCTATCGCAATTTTGGAACCATTTCTGTTGCAACAAAATTAGAATCCATCATTCTACTGTCTCTTCGTAGGCCAAGGGGTATACAACTGTGTGGAACCATATAAGATATGACCATCCATAGACCATTAAGTTTAGGCTTCATGAATGCCCCAACATACCACTTGCATGACTCATCAATGCACCTCGCGCACAATTTAGTTTTGGTCAACCTATTGATTGTAAAATTTTTATTATCCTTTGCTGCGTAAATTAGGAGTGGCAAAATTTGACATGATTTGCAAACCCGACACAACTAACCCGTTTATAAACAAGTCATGGGTTGAGGCTAAACGAGTTCGGATCATATTTGGGTTGACACGGCTAACCCGTTTAATAAACGAGTCGTGTTCGTGTTCAACAGGCGAACTTGTCTAACTCATTTAGCTTATAAAATTATCAATTATTTTGATATTAGTGCTTAATTAATGGTTGTTTTTATATGTTTATTACTATATTTATAGTTGTAATTGTATTTTAATTTTAGATATATGGGAATTGATAAAAATTATATAGGTTTGGTATGACCTATTAATTAAATAGATTATTAAATGGGTAATTTGTATTGACCTTTACATGATGTTAATTAAACAAGTTAAACGTGTCAGGTCAGGTCGACCTATTTAATAAACAGGTCGTGTTCGAGTTGAGAATTCCTGACACATTTACTAAACAGGTCGGGTTTGGGTCAACCTATATAGCCGTATACTCATGGCTTGACATGACATGAACCCGACCTGTGAACATGAATTGCCACCCCTAGTGTAAATTATCAATACACGCTTCACTGCTTCTTTATTTTCAAAAGTCAACCCTTTACAAAAATTCATCTCCTCTTCCCAAGTACAAACAAATTGTATCTAAAGACATGAAGGATCAACCGTATTTTCCCAAGTATTTGCATAGAATGATGAGGCATGAGGTGTGTAGACAGTGGTCGTATTTGTAACATGCTGGACACCAATATCATTGTCCGTATCACCTTCATCACAATCAACTATATTTTCATCTTCCAAATTGGAAGCAAATTCATGGTCGTTAACATCCCTATCAAAGTTGCCTCGCTCAATTCTTTCTTCGTACTCATCTATATCATCAAGATTTTCACTATTATTGGCAGCATGATTTTCGTCTTCGTCTTCATCTTCCTCCCGTAAATGTGTCTATTGAGATGAGAGTGTTTCACCATTATTGGCAGCATAATCTTCATCATCGTCTTCCTTCCCTAAATGTGTCTTTTGATGTAGGAGTGTATAGCCTCCCATTGTAGTGCATCCATCATCTAGGGTTGTAAATTGTAAAGATGTAGTTGTTTGTTGCACCTCCTTGGCACCAATTTCTGCAAGCAGCTCCGAATTGATGTACAACTCAGTAGCTTTTACTTGGGGCATTTTATGGATCCTATTAAACATGATCTTCACATGTTTGTCTTTTTTGATTGCCATATACCTGTAATTTATCCGTTCATGAAGGACTTCTTGTGGGTAATGGTAAATAATCTTTATGTCATAAAAAGCAGGATTCAACTTCAATTCTTCCATGATTTTCATCTCTAAATCATTCAACGTCTTCAAAATCATCATATAATAGCACTCGATACCCGGCCCTTTAAATGGGAATCCGTCAATCTCCTCAGGATTGATAAGGGGTCCACCATAGTATATATTTATATCAATCATCTTCAGTTGTGATTGTGAACTTATTAGAGTCAAGTGTAATATGTTAGTGACATATTTTATCTCTTTCATTTAACATCAATTACAAAACCTTTTATCTAGTCAAAGTATAAAAATTACAACTTGTTACATCATATGCATATACAAACACACCCTACATTTGCATATACTCACCCCACATTACATACAAACGCACTCAATCATTATAATTTCATACTCAAAACCAAAAAAAACCTAAGATGCAGCTGCAATTGAATTTGGTTGTTCAACTATGACAAAACTCACCCCCATTACAAAATTTCAAATCATTCAAGCAAAAGTTTTGATAAAGAAAAATATCAAACCAAACCAAAAAAAAGAGTTATGATACATTACATACCCATGATAAAAACCTAACAATACAAATATATCTTAAATAATTTTTTCTTTTTATAAAAACATAGCAAATAGTATTTACAATAATATCTTAAAAACCTCACTCAATAAATCAATGAAATTGGTAGAAGTTCTAAAGTGCAGATACTCTTACCTAACATGTGGATTTATGAGTTGTGAGTGTTAGAATTGTATGAGAGAGTGAGAGAGAGAGAGAGAGAGAGAGAGAGAGTGTGAGAGAGTACATGTATTCTTCTTTATCTGCTCGAGAGACCCACAACAGAGAAAGAGCTAGGGTCTGAATGACCTTTATGAGGAAATAGGGACCCAACGAAACTACGTGGATTAATATCCACCACTGTTTGCAAATCGAGCTTTTAAGGCTTGATTTTGCTTTTAATAAATCAAGTTTCTAAGGGTCGATTTTCAAGTGGATTCCACGTGGATAAACCACATCATTTTCAGAACACAGAAATCGAGTCTCTAAGGGTCGATATGGAAATCGAGCCTCTAAGGGTCGAGTTCTAAATAGATTCCATGAAGAAAAAAACCACGTCATCTACATCAAAACACAGAAATCGAGCCTTTGAGGCTCGAGTTCTTAGGGGTAAATCGAGCCTTTTAAACTCGAGATGTTAGTTTAGTATATAGTTTTGAAACGTTTCTAACTAACTATATTGCTAGGGGATTGGTTTTTTTTATTTTTTTTATTTTTTTTTTATTTTTTTATATTATATTATTTTATTTTTTATTATTATTTTTTTATTTTAAGAAAGACCAGGGGATTGGTTTTAATTGCCAATTCTGGCCAATGTTCTGTACTCCTTTTTAAAAAAATCCCACTATCTATTAGTAAAAAAAAAAAAAAAAAAAAAAATTAACAGAGCAAACAATGTTTAACACCGTCAATATCTTTGTTCTTTACCTTTTTTTTTTTTTTTTTTTCCCTGTTGAAACTTGAAACCCATTCAAACCAAAATCAGTCTCAATCTCCTCCACCAAATCCATAAACCCCAACAGGATTACTTATCGAGTCTGTGGCTCCCTCCAACGACGGCAAGAAAAGAACACTCCGGCAACTACCTATCGAACCGCGTAGTCAACAAGAAAAGAATACTCTGGCAACTACCTGTCTTCTTTGTTGGACTTCTTCAATTCGAACCAAATCTGTAAGTCTAATCGATTTTCTGTTCCTTTCTCGAATTTTCCTATGTATGTACATATATAAACTTTTCCTTCTACACGAAACTGTCTAACCCTCCCCCATTCAATTGTTTCTCTCTCTCTCTCTCTCTCTCGCTCGCTCAGGTGAGTCCTTCCAAAGATATCAGAAAACAACAAACACAACTTCAATTTGTACTCCTATATTTTCTTATTTCTTTATATTTCTAGGCAATTTATCTCTGAGTTTTCTTATTTCTTTATATAAATATTCTGTGAAATCAGTGCTATGTTTTGGTTTTTTCTCAATTTAGTTAGTAAATGGTAAGAATTTTTTTTAAAGGAGATTGAGGGCTGATCTTATGTTATGCCTTTAACAATCTAAATTAGAAGCTATGAAGAATTTTGGGGTTGTCAGTTGTTAATTGGTCTTGTTTTCGGCGGTCTACCTGTTGTAACTCTATACAATGTTACACTACTTCATAACTTTTTTTATTTATTTATTTATTATATCAATAGTTTGAGAATTACACCTTTGGTTTATGCATGCCAAATTTTGTGTTAACTAGATGTTATTTACTATCTGATCCGTTATTCATGTTTTGCATATAATTTTGAAGTTAAAAAATACTTGAAATTTAAACCCTTTATGGTGAGATAATTATTGGTTTCTGATTATCTTGATATTTTGCTAGTATGGAGAGTATAGCACGACTATATAATCCAATGATTGATTTGTCAAATTATTTGTTTAACATTGCAAAGAGTTACACTTGAACATGACCTATATATTTGTACATTTTGACCTTCTGCCAGTTCAGCACTTCTCTTTGATTCTTTATATGGGTTTCTTGTACCTGTTTTTGGGTTCTACTCTTGTTAGGTTGGTTTATTATTATTCTTTTTCCCAATAAATTAGCTGAATTTCATTCATGAAAAACATTTACAACAGTAAGGAAATAATCCCATAAGAACACTTATAATTCAGGAGCACAGCTAACAGAATCCTAAACTACGGCAACTATTTAAGAGCTGAGGAAGATATTTCCCATTTACAGCATAGGAATTTGTTACAGATTGTGTTTTTGAAGCCTCATTCAGATTGGACATGAGTCTTTAACTTCCCATTTTATGGCCTGGATAGTGGACTCTTCACTCTTTAGATTCCCAGCATGGATTCTGGCATTACTCCAGATCCAAACATGATACATGACTACCTCCCAGCTCAGCTTGCATAACACTTCCTTAAGATTATTGCCTTTCAAATTATGCAATCCCTAGTTGACCACAGCATCCCAAGTCCCAACAACATGCAGGATTTCCAACAAGGCAGCATACCATCACTTCACTCCACATGCTTTTAGAAAGCGATCAAGTAATCAAAGAATAAATGATCTCTTCTCTTCGAGACCCTTCTTAAAAAAAAAAAAAAAAAAAAAAAAAAAAAAAAAAACCCACTGTTGCCCCTTTGATGGAACCTATCATGAGTGCGAAGTCTACTTTTAAACACAAGCCATCCATGAAAGCATGCTTTGATATGGCCATGAGAAACCAAATTAGTTTCCACCACGGAATTGTTGCCTTTTCACTCTAACTGCACACCAAGTCATGGCACAATTGAATTAACCTTTCTTTGAGGTTAGCCACATAGGCTAGTCTTTATCTCCATTCTCAACCAAGCAAAATTTTCTTTCAATGGCTACACACTCATATGATCTTGCAGGTTTTCATCTCCAATCCCCATCCCTCGACAAGCTAGCCAGCTTTGTTTCCATACTACTAGCAGCATCATAAATGACCCTAGCCAATTTTGTTTTGGAGTTTTTTTTTTTTTTTTTTTTTTCCATATAAAATTCCATTTGGGTGCCACGAATCATGCCAAATGATATTTGGGATCCATCTCCAATAGAAAATTTCAGATATTTCTGCCATTCCTCTTAACTTCAGTAATTTTCTCCAACCCCATGTACTGTCTTGGATGCCTTGACACACCAAAAGTCTTCCCCTTCAATATGTTTTATATGAAACCATGCCACCCAAATTGAACTTGCTTTAGCAAAGAGGTTCCAGAAAACAAGCCAGCTTATTCCACTCCTTAATCCCCTTCAAGCCTAACTCACCCTTCTTAGAAACACAAAGGCTTTCCCAAGCAACTTTGGCATTGCCTGCTGCTTCATCAGGACCATTCTACAAAAATTTGTAAAGCTTTTGTTCAACAATCTTAATGACCTTTTTAGGCAGTCTAAACATCCCAGGCCAAAAATTTTGGATGCTGTACAAAACCAACTGAAGAAGCTTTAATCTTCCAGAAAAGGACAAATTTTTTGAAGTCCAAAAAGGAAAAAAATTAATTCTAGTTGTAATATTATCAGGTTATGACTCTACAATAACTTAGCCTACCCAAGATGAGAGGCATTCTGATTTCTGAAATATCTAACTGGGAGATTAGCTTCTTTGAAGTGAAGAAAAATAGGAATCTTCTGTTTAAGGATAGGGGAAGTACCTGCACAAAAATTTTCAGTTTTCTGTTCTTTAGTTTCCCACCCTGAGAAGGCCTTAAATTCATCCAACACCTTTTTGATCTTGCCTCCGTTGAAGTAGCCAGTCAAACCTCCATTAATGGCCACTGGAAATTTAGGTGTTGTAATACATTCTTTAACACAAATTTAGGTTGGTTTATTGGTACTCGATGTGGAGTGATATTGCAGTCACCGACCTACTAACTACTAAGTTGTAGGAACCTGTAATTATATAGTAAAATTTTTATTAGATTTTTCATGCTCTCCACAGAGACTCTGTGAAATGGACAATAAAAACTCAGTTGTTTTTTTTTTTTTCCTTCTAAATGATTATGATTTTTTTCCCTGATTGGTAAGTTACACATACTTCAACCCACGATCTCATCCTTCACCTTGCTCTTACAAGATTTCTTACTAGAACATGATTGGTTTCTTTGGTCACTTCTGGCTTTAGGCCTTTTATTGGATAGTCCTGTCCCAGGTGTTGTCTTTTTAGAAACGATGGAGGTACAATATTTTTTAAAATTTAAGAGAAGTTGGCCTGAAAGAGTATTGTATCTAAAAAATATCAAATTTAGATAATTTTTGTCAACGTACTTCTAGGTAATTCTTCAACATGATTACTGCATTATGGGAATGGGTGAATGGTAATGTACTGTTAGAGTGGCTGGATAAGTTTGGCAGTGTTGCAGTGATCTTCATCTGTTTGATTGTGTAAAAACTGGGGGAAGAGTAAAAAGTAAATGTAACAGATAAGTGGCTGTTGAAATGTTATTAATGTACCTTTGATACTATAGATTTTATGCAAATATCTTAGAATTCTGGAGTCAAGTCAGTCAAAACTATTATTTTGTAGATATAAAATGATGTTTGATGTTGCCGAATTGGTCCACATGTGGTATTGATGCCAACGGGATTCATTTAATAAAGAATAAATTACACTAACCTCCCATGAGGTTTTATTAAATGACACTCCTCCTAAACATTTCATGAAATAACATTGCCCCCTTGAGGTGTAACATCTCGACCTTCTTGCTTATCTATTTCTTTCTTTCTCCTCTCTCTCCATCTCAATTTCAATTTCAGCCCCAATTCCCCTCCATCTCAATTTCAAACAAATCCACCATCATCTATTATCCCCTCTAAAAGCAATCACCACCAGGCCATGTTATTTTTGGTCCTTTACGAAGACAAGGTAAAAGCTCTTTTCTTCATATTAGTTATGAAATAAATTTGATTTCTTCTTGGGTTATATTGAGGATGTAAGGGTATGTTTGGTTGGGATGATTTTGGGGAGGATGGAAAAAGGAGAGAAAATGGGTGGGAGGGGTATTTGGTTGGGAGGGGGAGGAGGAGAGAAAATTGGTGGGGCTTGGCTATTTTTTCTCAAGCCCACCAAAACTTAATCTCTACAAAATGGAGAGAAAATGCAAGAGAAAAGGGGGAAGTGTGTTTTGGACATGGTTTTCCTTCCCCCAACAACTAGCAACTTTTTAATCTTTTCCTCTCTCTCTTTTTTTTTTTTTTTTGGTTCCACTTTTTGTCTTTTTCTTCCTTTTGCTTTTATCTGCTTCTTACATTCTCATTTTTTTTTTTTTTTTTTTGTTTTTGTTTTTTCTTCTTATCTGTTTTGGATCCTTTGGCTTGTGGTCATTTTTTAAAAATAAAAAATAAAATTGAAGTGTCCATACACAATTATTAATTTAAAAAAACGTATTACTTTTTGTTTTATTTAATAGGAATATAATTGTAAATATATACCAACTTCATTTTCCATCCTCCCCACCAAACACATGAGAGAACTAAATCTCTTCTATCCTCTCAATTTTCTATCCCTTCCCCATTTTCCACCCCTCCAACCAAACAAACCATAAAACTATGCCTTCAAGACTTGGGTTTATTGTTCTTAAGATCCAATTTTGATTTTTGTAGATCTATTGATGGTCGGAACTCCCAAGTTGCCTGGGTTTTCAACTCCTTAATGTTATTCACTATTTTCAAATTGTGGGTTGTATCATAAAACTGAAACATCAATTTCTTTGTAAGACAGAACTCCTAATCATCTTCTACTGAATCTGTGAATTTCCATTGATTGAAGTAATGTCAAGAAACTTAAAATTTGCCCAAATATGATTAGATTAGTTTTTGTTTTGTTTTGTTTTGCTTTGTTTAATATATATATATATATATATATATATATTCAGTTTCTTTGCAGCACCCAAAAGGCATTATTGGCCTATGAACTAAATCTCCGTGTTGGCAAATGTCATTATGTCACTGTGTCAAGGGCAGAACCTCTGTCTATTGACACAACATGTTATGAGATGATAGACAATAGGCTCTTGCTAATTATTTTCTTGTTTGTCGATAGATATGGCTAGTTTTATATATATATATATATATATATATTTATTTATTTAGATCCCTCGGTGTTAATGACTTGATGCTTTTAGAGTTTAGTAATTGCATGAGTTTTCAAAGATTTCTAGTTGGTATGTTGGAGTTGCTAAAGGAATGGGAAACAAGGAGATTGGTAGGAACCAACTTAATAATGTAGCTAAGTTACAGTGAAAAGTGAAAACTTGACTACGTCCTTATAATAGAAAATCGGCACTAGGGTGCTATTTGGAAGTGTATGAAATTGATTAGGGGTTGCTTTGGTGCCAAAGTTAGGTTTTTATTTATTCATATGAATTTGGTTTCATATTCACTTTTCAAATTTGAATTTGTAAGTAGATTTATTTCAATTTATAACTACACTGCCACTCTTATTTGACAGTGAGTAAAGGGTATTCACTATTCATCTTCATTTCATGGACAGGAAATAATGTGTAGTTTAGATATAATTTTTCTTCCATGTGTTTCGGACCTCCTAAAGTGGACCTCCTAAAGTTGAACTAAGAGTAGTGAATTGTTAACATGTCTAGAGAAATGTTTATGACGTGTTTTTTTTTTATATTTCTTCATGGGAGGGTCATTGTATTCGTTAGCAGGAAAAATATTGTGAAAGATAAAGGAGTCTTTTCTAAAGTAAGATAAATTTTAGACTATTGTGGCTTAAGTTTTGAAATGATTATTGTAGCCTTGACATTTGAGATCAGATTAGGTCTGGAGCATGATTAAATAGGAGACAAAGGTTTACATGTTGAATTTGAGGCCTTTACTATCAAACGTAATGCCAATGGGTCTAAAAGAAGTCTTTTATTATTTTTGTAATGGGAGCTATTGATAAAGCCTCCCAGATTGTATAATCTTATGCCGCAGATGTAAGTTAAAAGACTTGTAGTTTCTTGTTTGTATTTACCTTATGTGATTCAATTACTACTTAGCTGAATTTTATTATTCCTTTGTTTTGTTTAGTTTTAGTTCCCAAAGGAAAGGCACAAGCTTTACTACTATTTTTAATAATTCTCAATTTCATGAATGATGTGTGATATTGCTTTGTTAACTGCATGTTTTGAAGTGGGACGTTAAATTGTTTGATGTATGTAACTTGCTTTTTTGGGGAACCTCCTTTAGGTGGGTTAGGATTTTCTTGAGTTGCATGAGTATTTTAGGTTAAGAGTTATATGTTGATTTTCCTTAAATTAATGAACTAAGAATATTAACCTTTATTCTTTGGATTAGGTGTTCCTAGTACCCAGGATTGAGCTCCTTCAAGTTTAGGCCTGCGTTTCTTCTGCTCTGAGGTTAGGGAAACTATGTTTTAAAATATTTGGAAGGTCATGACACGATTTGAACTTCTTTGGTAGGGATAATGGTACGGGCTTTCCATGGAATGTGGCCTAGGCCAAATTGTGAGATGAATGAAGTAGCCGACCTTTGTTTGGTCATGACCAACTTGGGTGGATGCTGATCATCTCTATGATTGATGAAGGATCATCATGAGGGGCCAAGACCATTTGTGATTGATGATATGAGCATGTATGTACTTGGGAATACCCGACACTTTAGGGACTATTGGATGCCTGGCCCAAGAGGGTTGGATGCCTCATGCTTTACATGCTTACTCGACAGATTGACCAAAGTTAAATTTTAAATAATTATGTTTTATGCCATGGTAAAGGAAATTATTAATTATTTAATTATCAGCAATTATGTTTTAAAGTGATCAGGAAATGTGTTATATGATGTTAAATCATGAAATATGATGATGTCATGTTAAGAAGTTTTGAAGTAAGAGTTTTCCACATCAGGTCTTAAAAAGTTTTCTCATGAGAAAAATGCTTATTTAAAAAGAAAAATCTTCTAAGGAAAAACGGTTGCTTTATATAATAAGATATAATTTTCTAAGGAAAGTGTTTTCTTTATGTGACGAGATTTATTTTTTAAAGAAAGCATGCAAGTTATTTTTTAATGTTATGTAAAAGATTTGTTCATAAAGTTTATGAAAAATTATTTGTGCATGTTCAAAGAATTTTATCTTGAAGCATATCCATGTGTTAAGAAAAGCCTTTGATATACAAGCATTCATGTTTTCTTTTTGAATTTTCATGCTCCCTAACCCCCCTTGCTAAGTCTTTCAGCTCACCCCTTTTTAAAAACTATTCAGTGAGCATGTTTTATGCAATGGAGGAGCAGCAAGAGCCTTAGTTGAGTTTTGCCTGTGCCAGTTTTAGGTTTATGTAGTATCGCTTTCTATTTTAGGTATTTTTACGCTTATTTCTGTAGAGATTTTGTACCTTAGAATCAAAATCAACTGTTGAGAGCTGGAACCTTTGATGTAATTGGAGATTTTATGTTGTGAACTTGTGATATTTTAAATAATTGATGGCTTTGTTATCCATTGGAGAAAAAGGTTAAGGTTAGATGCTCTGACTAGCAAGTAGTAAGAAGTTAAAAAAAAAATTGCATACAAGTTTAGGCTTGATATTAACATGCCACTCATGGTTGCAAATCCAAAATTTGGGTTTGGGTCGTGACATGAGGTTTATATAAATGTAAAAGTTTAGTTTTCATTAATGGAATATTTCTATTTTTAAAAAGATTTCTATTAATTTATACATACCTAAGGGGGAGTGTTAGTCATCCACAGACCTCAAGGGAGGGGAGTGTCATTTTGTGCATTGTCTGGGTAAGAATCTGTTATAAAAATCGAATATCCTGTTAATAAAATAACAGTTTGAGAGGGTATGAACTTAAATGTTGCAATTATACAAACCTTAAAGGAGGGGGGAGTGTCATTTCATGAAATGTTCCCTGGTAGTGTGTTTGTAAAACCTTAAGGGAGGGTGCTGTAATTTTCCCTTTAATAAATGATGGTATTTTAAAATAATTATAAAATCACTAATTGAGTCAACTTTGTTCTCTTAAAATTCTTTTGCTTCTCAGGGACAAGCTCCTAGCTTTATTTGTTGGAACCTTGTTTGATTGGTCACGTGCGTGGGGATTTACTTCTAGGGAATCCATACTGTTCTTAGATTCCCTTTCTTCTTGTACATAATTCTTTGTTTTCTTTTTTGCTTCTTGTACATATTTTCTTTGCCTACTTCATTTCTTTAATGGACTAGTTTCCTCTTGATATAATTTTTCTTACCTATAAAAAAAAAAAACTTTTGCTTCTTAAATAATGGAAAATTGAATGAGAGGATTGGATAAAAATCCATTTGAATATACCTTTAAGACTTTTTTTTTTAATTTATTTATTTTTTTTGCATATATATTCAGGCATGTTCATTATTTTATTGATTGAATTATTTTTGTGGTTTCCTTAAAATTTTTGACATCTGCAGGAAGTTATCGTTTAACAATTAATTGTCTACTTTTAATTTCTTTATATTCATATTGTACATTCTTTATTTCTTTGCAACAGATACATTTTCAAAAGTGTTAGTGAGGTTTTTGAAGTAAAATACAACAATGGATTCATCACAGAGTGCAGTAACAGCAGGGACTGGTGGTGGTGGCAATGGGATGATGATCTCTCAAACCAATGATACGGCAGCTACACCTGCTGTGGACAATCCAAAGCAAAACCTGAACCATGTCATCAACTCTATTCAGAAAACTTTAGGGCTTCTTCACCAGCTCTACCTTACTGTCTCTTCCTTCAATGCTGCCTCTCAGCTTCCTCTTCTCCATCGCCTGTATGTTTCTTTGTCTTATCTATTGCAATTAGTTCTTTATATTTTTTTCTTCCTTTTCTAAGACATAAACCACTGTGGGTTTGGTTTTGCAGCAATTCTCTTGTTACGGAGCTTGACAACATGGTTAAATTAGCTGAGAAGTGCAACGTTCAAATTCCTATGGAAGTGCTAAAGTGAGTCTTATCCCATGATTAGCCTTTTTTTCAACTGCAAATATTCTTTTTAGAACCAAATTCAGGTTTTCTTTACTTCTGATTGCTGATATTTTATTTTCTCTTTTAGTTTGATTGATGATGGAAAGAATCCAGATGAATTCACAAGGGATGTCATAAACAGCTGTATTGCCAAGAATCAGATTACCAAAGGCAAAACTGATGCCTTTAAGGTTGCTTTTGTTCCTGATACGACATATTAATATAATTATATATTTTCAGTTCTATTTCTTCATGTTAATTTGAGATTTAGTATTGGATTTTGTGTTTATTTGTGGTTTTATTTTGACCTTACATATTTTTTTCAGGGTTTACGCAAACATCTTCTGGAAGAACTTGAACAAACATTTCCTGATGAAGTTGACTCTTATAGAGAGATACGTGCAGCCTCTGCTGCTGTAAGTTATATTTGCATTGATGTACTAATTTCTTATAATGGTTCTCTGTAGACGTCACTCCATAAATTTACTTAAATTCAACATTTATTATTATTTTTGCCATTATTACGTGAAGAACCTCCTTCCAACCTGCTCTCCCCCAATTCCCTTTAATGCCATGTATAAGATCAAAACCACTCCATTTGTAAAAAGTTACCTCTTGCCCATGAGCTATAGTTCAACTGGCACTTCCTCCTACCATAATAATGAGATGAAGGTGAGGTTGTGGGTTCAAAACCCACCGAGTGCTTGTGTAACTTACTAATCAAAAAAAAAAAAAAAATTGTGAAGGGTACCTCTTTATTTGTTAGTTCTGTATTATTATTTCTGCTGTTGCATAAAATGTGAAGAATTTGTCTTAGAAGATTCTTTAAGAAGATTCTGGACGTGCATCTCATTCGTCAAGCAATTGTGTTTCTTGAGTTATGTTACTCAATGAAGAATGAAATGCTAAAAAAAATTATGTGCATTATTTTGAATGGAGATTGGTAATTGAATGCATGGCATGAGAATTTCAAACACCCAATGTTGAAGTCAATTCTTGATTCAAGTAATTAATCAGCTTTTACTTTAAAAGTAAACCGAGCTGGAGCATATTTGGGAGAAAAGTCTAGTGTATTTTTCTTTTTTATGTTTTGTGTTTACCATATTAAGCTTTTTTGCTATTTACATCTAATGCAGGAATCAAAGCGGCTTGCACAGGCACAAAGCATGTTACCAAATGGAGATCTGAAGGTCAAATCCGAGCTGTAGGTGTTCATGTAAGTATTGCTTTGGTTGTTAATATCTGTCTCTTAGCATTTCTGTAATTTTGTGATTGTTGTTAAAATTCCAGATGGATACATTAATTTATTATGGCGGAGTTATTTTTCTTTACTTCCTTTTCAATACATGCTGATAAAAAAAATTTGGACATGTGCACACTTTTAATTTTTTCTAATGATCTTTGTGGGGGAAAATATATAAAACAGACCATTCGTTGTATGTGTACACTTTGAATAACTTGAAACTTTTCCTTTCACTTCAATGTATTTTACAAAAGTATTCATCTCATCCAATTGTGTCTACTTGGCCTTTATTTTATTTTAATGGTTTGTTTCAGATACTTTACACTAAGGAAATATGGGACCAAGTATGTTGTTATGGGACATACTAATATGGGAATTTTTAGTTTTCAATATTAGTAGGATCAGTAGAGTGGAAATTGTAAAGCATGTTATGGAATAATTTTCACCTACAAAACTGAAATAATAGGATAGAGTATCTATTTTTATTTATAGTTAACTTTCTTTATTGAGAATATGCTATGTTGTTGCCTTAAATTAAGGCTTAAATGTAAGATGCTACCAAGAATGTTGAATGAGGCTGAAAATATTCAAGGTAATTAATAGAGAAATTTGTG
Source organism: Quercus robur (assembly GCF_932294415.1). Classification (NCBI taxonomy): domain Eukaryota; kingdom Viridiplantae; phylum Streptophyta; class Magnoliopsida; order Fagales; family Fagaceae; genus Quercus; species Quercus robur. The sequence continues at coordinate 28,944,411 of NC_065535.1, read as the reverse complement.
GTGATCATGTCAACGCTATCTAAGTGTTTAGGTATGGGACAAGTATTGGCTTTTTAGTTTGTATAATATCCTCTGTGGACGAGTTTGCATACTAGTCAAATGTTCAACCGATGTTTGATGAAAAATTATAAACTGCAGTTAGGGGTTTTCTTACTCAAGTAATATAAACTTGGATTTCCTAGATTTTTGTTCTCTCTCTCTCTCTCTCATGCCTACTATTTGAGAGTGAATGTAATTAGTAATGATTGTGTATTTTTTGGACAAAAGTCATAGAATGCATGATATCAGAATCTTTGGTGTTTTTGTTAGAGTGAAAAATTAAGTGGTATGACATTTATTATTAATATGGTTACACAGCAAGGGAATCCTAATTCAGGGGATATATAGACAGTTCCAGTGTAATATATGCAAATAAGAGGGTCCATATGCAGACTCTTGCATGGCCATTCTTAAATCCATCCATAAAGCCACATCAAATTTAAGGAAGGTTAGATTGCATATTTGGTCCTCAACTTTCGACTGTTATTTCAAATCGTCCTTATAATTTTAAAATGTTTCACTTTAGTCCCTATACTTTCATAATTGTGTAAAAAAGGTTCTAATTGTCATTTGTTGGATGAAAAACTAGGTTGCACCGACTCGGCATTTTTGGTGTCGTGTTGGTGTCCGACACGTATCGGATACCGGAACCGGTACGATTCGCCGGACTCTGATGTCCGAGCAGTGCCTTTTTTTTTTTTTTTTTCTCGCTTCTCCGACGCGGCGCCGACACGGCTTTGACACGTCCGACACGCCAGCAATGCAAAAAAAAAAAAGAAAAAAAAAGAGAAGGAAATCATAGATTTTGACAGATGTACTTACCAATTCCATTGATTTTGTGATATACCCTAAAACAACAAGTCTGAGAAGTCCCGAAACCCACATCTCAAGTTCTCACTTCTCAACCCACCCACCCACCCTCCCTCCGACCTCTGCTCTGCCTGCTGCTGCCGCTGCCCTCTGTCCCTCGCTGGAGCTAGATCGGGCCGATCAGCGAGCTCCATAGACGTCGATGCCGTGCTTGTCCCTTCCGATCTCTCTCTCTCGTCGTCAGGTCCAACCTCTTTAAGCTTCTCTCTGTTTTTTTTTTTTTTTTTTTTTCCCAGATATTTGGCCATTTGGTTTGGGTGAATGACTTAATGGGTTACTTAAATACTCACTTGTTAGTTTGTTACTGCCATATAAGTTATACCTTATAACTTATATATATTTTTTTATGTTTTTACTTTGATGTTGAATGTAGCCTATTTAAACTTTTGATTTGTACTCTAAACATTTTATGTGTATTATTGTACTACTTTGGGTGTTAGTTTACTTATTTGTAGTTCTTATATAATTTAAATTCTAGAGATAAACGTATTTTATGCCTAAAAAATGCCTAAATATAAAATTTAATTAATTATTTAATTGCCGTGTCCACGCCGTGTCATGTCCTTGTTTTTCAAAAATTCCGTATCGCCGTGTCCGTGTTGTGTCCATGTCCGTGTCCGTGTCCGTGCATCATAGATGAAAAATGCTGATGTGGCCAACAGGATTCATGCAATGTCATCAAAGTGACCTTGGTTTTATTAATTTCGTTTGTTGTGACCTTGGTTTTATTAATTTCGTTTGGGTGTTAGTTTACTTATTTGTAGTTCTTATATAATTTAAATTCTAGAGATAAACGTATTTTATGCCTAAAAAATGCCTAAATATAAAATTTAATTAATTATTTAATTGCCGTGTCCACGCCGTGTCATGTCCTTGTTTTTCAAAAATTCCGTATCGCCGTGTCCGTGTTGTGTCCATGTCCGTGTCCGTGTCCGTGCATCATAGATGAAAAATGCTGATGTGGCCAACAGGATTCATGCAATGTCATCAAAGTGACCTTGGTTTTATTAATTTCGTTTGTTGTGGCAGTACTTTCCATCTATTAGATGATAGTAAGGACCTTTTTGAAATATTTCAAAATATAAGGACAATTTTGAAGCAAAGGTCAAAGGTTGAGGACCAAATATGCAATTTAGCCTTTAAAGAAATACTGATTGCAATTTATTGTGGCCATTATAAAAATTTTGTTCTTCAAGGCTCTAACTTCCTCATTATCAGTCAAATTCAGTTCTTCAAGGGACCTGAATTTTCTTGCATATATTTCTGAGAATTATTTGATAATTTGAATTTTCCACCAGATTCTAACGAATTGATGTTTGTTTCAGCTTCAGTAGTATTAAAGACTAATGCATATTCAGGAAATAAATAAATCACAACATGTGCAAGGAAGCACACATATCTGCTGATATTCCTTTTTCTTCCTACTGTTTGCTTTGCGTAACAACTTGATTTTATATGTACGTATGGGTGTGTTTGTGTGCACTTGCATGAATAGAAGCTAGCTTGCTGAAGTAATTCTATTTGTTGAGTAAAAAATTCTCCTTACAATAAGTCTTGGGACGCAAATGTCCACATTTGTTGATATGGCATGTTGTGGTTAGGGTATAATAAAGTGGTGTCAATAGTGGGTTGATATGAAAGTGATGTCACTCCAATTTCCAATCATAATTTACCATCTAAATAAGTTGTGAGAAAAAAGAAGAAGTGAAAATAGCTATTTTCCTAACATTTCCCTTCTCTTTAGCCTGTACTAAACTGAGATATGCTACATGGATATAAGGTGGAGAATCTAAACTTATAGAACTGACAACTGTAGAGGTCCTGGATTTAGTTATTCTTTTGATGGTCATTTTTTAGTTGTGGATGCACTTTATGGAATTTGGAGTCAGCTAAATCCTTATAAGTTATTTGAGGTCTTTGGAATTCTTATATTTGAGTAGACTCCTTCCATCTTTGTTAACCAACTCGAAAGTGAGTGAAGTGACCAATGGGTATTGGGCGTGCTTGTACAAAAATGAACAGTGTGTTAATGCAATGCTGATCATATTACCTTACTCTCTAGGAAACTGAGATATGCGACATGGATATAAGGTGGAGAATCTAAACTTATAGAACTGACAACTGTAGAGGTCCTGGATTTAGTTATTCTTTTGATGGTCATTTTTTAGTTGTGGATGCGCTTTATGGAATCTGGAGTCAGTTAAATCCATATTAGTTATTTGAGGTCTTTGGAATTCTTATATTTGAGTAGACTCCTTCCATCTTTGTTAACCAACTCGAAAGTGAGTGAAGTCAAGTCACCAATGGCTATTGGGCGTGCTTGTACAAAAATAAAGAGTGTGTTAATGCAATGCTGATCATATTACCTTACTCTCTAGGAAATTATTTTCATACATATTCTTGCTACTCTAATTGTAGGGGTAGTGCAATTGCTCAAAACTATAACTCCCACCATTGTGAATTACCACTTGACTGGTCAAGAAAACTGCACCAATCTTCTGATAATGTTAAGGAACCATCTATTGGTTCTGCTATGTTCAGCATGCCAGTTTCTTCCTCAGTACACTCAGCATCTTCACAATTAGCATCACCTATAAACGTGTTCATGTTATGGTTGACACTTTCTGATAGAATGCTGGGCTTCTCTTTTGATTCAGAGGTAGAATCTCCTTTCACTGAGTTGCTGTCACTACTCTTTCCATTTTTTCCGTGTTGCTTATCCAGCATATTTTTCAGAGTCTGCAACTGTTTGTGTACCACAAAATACTTATCAGAACTGCTTGTAGTTAACTGTTCTTAACATGTCAAAAACCTTGTAACTCAATGATAACATCCAGTTCTCTCTATAGGGAGAATCTGGATTAAATTCCCCACCCTCACTTATTCTAATAAAAAAACTGTTCTTAATAATTGTTAGCAACTAAAATAATGGTACCTGAAGGAGTAATAACTGATTCTCTGTTTTAAGTGACTCAAAGTTGGAAGCTAGAGTGTCATAACTAGCTTTTAATAAGCTGTACTCTCGTTCAATCTGCTTAGTCTTCAATCTGGCCCTTCTATTTTGGAACCAAGTAGCAACTTGGCGAGGATGTAGTCCAAGCTCATTAGCTAGCTTCTGTTTTATCCGAGACTCTGGCCTTGACTCTTCCTCGAACATAATTTCCAGCAACTTGATTTGTTCATCCCTGAATCTTTGCATGTTCTTGTTCTTCCTCTTACTTGCCATAGTATGTGAACTCTCTATTGCTACCAATGCACACTTCAGCCAACATTTACTAGTTATAACCTTATAGTAATAGATTAGAGACTTTGCTTGTAGGAGTGTGAACTGAAAGAAATGTAGTGAGGGAAGTGGTGTAAAGAATATCTAAAGTGTGGGCCTGAGGCTGGTCTTGATAGGAGCATTTTCTAATGTACTTGCTAGAGAGAAACATCCCACTAGCTGTTCCATGCGGACGCTTGTCAAGTAAAGGGGTTGGGATGTCCCTTTCTGCTTCCTTGTTCTCTGTATCTAATAAGGTTCAGGGAATTTTTATTTTTGTTTTTCTTTATACTTTTTCAGCTGAGTTCCTCACATTTATACTCTTACTGTTTAAGTCTACTGTTGAAAAATTAATCTTGAGTTCCTTACATAGATGCAGCGAGTACACTTCATTTACAAGCATAGTACAGGATACAAAAGTTTTATTTAAAAAAAAAAAAATCCCACAATTATTGATGCAATAAGTTATAATTAGAGCAAACTATCAACAACATTTTTATTGAAACTAATTATAACCTGCCACTTCAATAGGTGTCATTCAGTGGTCGGTGAAATTTTTTGTTAATGAATATTTCTTTTTTAAGGAAAAGGTTTATCCCCAAATCGGTTTGATAAAACTATTTACGGGTATTTATTTTTTCTTCACATTACTTATTTAATGAGTTATGTAATTTGTTGAAATAATACCCATCGATTAGTTGGTTTTGCAGGAAAGTTTTTTTAGTATAGATTTTTAAAATTTTTATTTTTTAGGCTCATGTTTTTCAAATTACTTTATTATTTTTTAAAAGTTGAGGAATAAGAAGATATGAAATAGGAAAATTCTTTATCATCTTGAAATGCTTGGTTGCCACGTTGATCTAAAGTCGCTATGCATACTTAGAGCACTAGATGATTGCGTTTGGACAAAGTGTGATGTCCCTAGCAGCCAATGACAAATTGACAATACACCACCCCTATTTCTGGTCTTATCCTTTGGGTCCACCCATGTGGTTTTATTTCGATGTTTTATATGATGTCTCCGTCATAACGTGGCAACAACCTTGTGGTTTCCCACTCTAGCTTACGACTTGTTTGGCCACGTGAGTTAAACAAAATACATTGGCTTTTGCTTTGGGACACAGAAAAGGTTGAGTTAGGCCTTTGAAAATGTTGCCCCAAAGTCCCATTTTGGATACAAATCAAAACTTGGGAGAATAAAAAGTGATTCTTGAAGATTCGATGTTTACCAAATGACTTCAGTGGACTGCAGCTACTTCCTACTCTTTCTTTTTTCATAAATTACAAAGGGAAATGATTCTCATTGTCTGTTTTGGTATCACAACTTATTTGCATAGCTTATCAAAAGAAATAACATTTATTTAACTTTTATTTTTGTTAAAATACGTGACAAAAAACAAATGGTTCAGTTAATGGGTACACTTGGGAGTTATTTTAAAAAAGTTTTTATATTGTCTTTATGAGAATTCTAAAAAAAATTGTCAAAAAAATCAGTTACTTTTTTCTTTTTTCATAAAAAGTTTATAAAAATGTTTCTTAAACTAATGTTTTCAAGCATTCATTAGTTAAAAAAAAAAAAAAAAAAAAAAAAAAAAAAACTAAATGTTTTTATTTATTTAAGTTAATAGTTAGATTATTTGTAAAAAATACTGAGACTTAAAGCTTTCATCTTTTCCAAAACATTCTCTCACTAATTTGATTATAAATATAGATCTTACCAAATAAAAAATGGACTAGTTAATGTGATATTCAATTTGGACTAGGCTCTTGATTCCCGTAGCCAGCCCAATACAACCCAGGACAACATGGGCGCGCACTAGTTGGGTGATCACCCCTAGCTGAAGGAGAACCCATAAAGTCTATGCATTTTGCAAAATTTGGCCCTTGGCGGCTTGGCCCCAAGACTATCTAAATAAGCTCTCCCATCCTTAAACAACTACAGAAGTGTTTCATCACGAATTAATTTAAGCATACACCACCTACTTAGACTCTCTCATTTTAGGTGTTTCATTTCTCTGCTTTGAGGTCATTGATCTTGTATTTCGGCATCACCACAATGGAATATAAATTTTTTTTCTGCTAAATATAGAAATTTCCTACAACTAAATATAAAATTCTTCCTTTTGTTGAATATGAGATATTCTTATTATAGTATTACTTTGATTGATTTCTTGTTTTTTTTTCTCAAACTTGGTCTCTGGTGTGCATATTGGGCTCAAGATGCATTGGTAGCAGCTGAACGAAGGCTCGTAAAGCTTAGAGTTCTGAACTTAATTGACTCCACCATCTTTAACCCAGGCCCAAGGGACACCCAATCCCTTCTTGACACGTGGCAAGTCAAAAGAAAAGGATATATGCTTACGTTAACTTTTTTTACTGTTGGCTTCCAACATAGGTTGGATATAGGGTGAAGATAATGATGGAACAAAGTTATAACTTATAGGTATTGCATCGGAGACTATTTTAGTTTTATTAGAGGAATAAAATATTTCAGTACTAATTAACACAAGTATATGTCAATTTGGTACTATTACATCGAACTCATATTTTAAGAACATACTAATTATATGAAATCAAAAAAAATTTATTCTCTTATGTTTAAGAAGGAAAAAAAAAAAAAAAAAAACCTTCAAGAATTTGAACTAATCAAATGTACATGCTGAAGTTATTTAGTATTTAAATTGATATGTTTCAAGGGTTAAGTATACCAGATTTCTGGCCGCTACAAAGCATTTTGACCAATATTACCGGTACCCTTCGGTATTTATTACTTCGATTTGAGGACAATGTTGACAAGTTGTGCAATATATTGCAAGAATGCAAAGAAATATAGTCAGTAATAATACGATGACTTTGGCAAGATGGCACGAAAGAAGAAAAGCAGTGATTTGTAGTGAAGACGGACCTAACTTTCATATTTTTGTGTCCAGTTAAAAGCTATTGGGTTCATGCATGGGTCATTTCTTAATCCACATAAAGGACTTTAATCCAAATACGCAAACATCATGTTAGAGAGTCAATTTTGGGCACGATAGCACCAATTCTTTTTTGGGTCTTGACAGTGCCAACTAATTAGCCAGCTCACTAAACACTTAGGCAGGAAATGGACATTTTGATTAATCTTAAGAAGCGAATTTGAACCTTACTGATCATAAGCCCAGAGATTGTTTAGCCTGCTGTATTGGTGTTTCTTTCCTCTTTTTTTTTGGGGGGTGCATTTTATTGGTTTAGACCTTGTTGCTTAATTGATGAATTGATGATTAACATAGACTAATCATTGGATAATTTTCAGGTCAAGCTTCAATTTATTTATTTTTAACCTAAGTCTTGGGCCTAGCGTAGTAGACTTGCTTGCATATCGGTTCAAATTTCTGCTAAAGACAAAATTAAAGCTGACTGGTTGTTAGCTTTAATTAAAATAGTAATATAAGCTTTAATAATAATAATAATACTCTTCACATTGCCAGTAAAAACAGTCTCCAACACCTGCTCTTCCATTATAATTAAATTAAAAACGAAATTCAATGTGTCGTGGCTTGTATGTTTTGAGTTTGAAGTTTCAAACATCAATAAACACCCACCTAGCTTTGGTTCTATTTTCTACGTTGTCTAGTTCACAAAGAATCTTCTTTTCTCAATCAACCTCTACTCGGGTTGGGTGGCGAAAAAGCTAACACAAAAGGGTCTTTATCTTTTTCACTTTTCAACCACTCTTGCATATTCATTTCTTAAAGAGTTAAAGGTTACTTGCATGAGAAAGAGGACAGGATTTTAATTCTTTGAAGAAGATTTTTTTCACTATTTTAGAGGTACTAGTATTTTAGGCCTTTTAGGATCACAGCTTGCTGTGACAACAATGATTCACAATTTTTTCTCATCATGGTTGAATCAAAGAAAAGCAAAAGGTCAATGGAGGTCATAAATATATGTAAATAGTCATTGGTTCACTAATTAACGATGACAATGTGGCTGTGACAAGAGATTGGTCAAACCATATAGAAACATAGATATCTTAAGGGTTAAAAAAAGTTGTTATTAGTAATAATTTTCAAGAAAAAGGGGAGACAATGCCGTTAATATGTGTATGGTGGGAATTGGGAAAGAACACAAATCTAGGTAAAGTTTGGTGCCTAAGGTGGGGTTAGGTCAATCACGAAGAAATTAGGGCCTTAGAAAAAGAGGAATTAACAGTATTATTGCTTTCATAATTTCATGTCTTAGGTCAAAAAGGTGACAAGGTCAATGGAGGCATATATTATACACGGATTCAATCAAGACCTTGCCTAATTCTATGATATGTTAATGTCATAGACTCATAGTGTTTGATTGGTAACAAAAAAGTTCAAAATGTTCAACATTCTCCAACTTTATTAGTCTGGCTCCTCACATGGTCATTTACTTCTACACATAGGGCATGTGGGCAGGGACCCAAGAGTAAGTTTTCACATTTGAGTAATGTTACAGATACAAACTATTTTACAACATTTTTACAAAATGTTGATGTGACCAACTTTTTATTAGTTTTTATTTAGACCCAATGACGACTCTAGGAATTTTTTTCAGGGTGTTCTTTAAGAAGTATAATTTTTTCCAATGGCGGCTTCAGGATTTTTTTCCAAATGTATTTGTTGTTTAGTTGTTTCATTAATTTATTTGTCTTTTATAAACTATAATTTGTTATATTGTTGCTTCTTTAATTATAAAATTATTAATTGTTGTTTAGCCTAACATAATTTAATTTGTTTGTCTTTTATAATGTATTGGTTAATTAAATTATTAATTATTGTTTATTAGTTACTTTTCCCAATTAATTATTGGTTAATTAATATCCCAAACAAACAAAATTAATTAGTTCAACTAATTACTATGGTTGTTTGATACTTGGAATATCACACTATTACTTAACAAAAAAAAGAAAAGTCAATAAATTGTGCAGCACAAAAAATATATAGGCCGTATAGCTTAAGTCCAAGTCTAAAAAAGAGTGATATATTACATATTTTATGACCATTAGTTGAACTAATCAACTAGCACACAACCATATTTATTAATTATTAGTTGCACACTAGCATTATCACTAGCACACAATAAATCAGATAAAGCCAATTGATTGTTTCTCACCAAAAGACACCGACACCAACACTAACACTAAAAGACAATTAATAATCTCACCTACACCAACACCAACACCAGATAAAGCCAAAAACATGGTAAATATTAATAAAGAGAGACTGAGATGAAGAGAGAGAGAGAGACTGAAATGAAGAGAGAGAGAGTGAGAGACTGAGAGAGAGTCAGAGAGAAAAAGAGAGAGAAATACCTTGAGGGAGCACCGGAATAGGGAGGCTGAAGGTTGAGGCTGAGGCACTGACCGTCATTGAGGACTGATCTCCGATGAGGGGCGACGATGTGCTCTGGACTGCGATTGGACCGATCTTCGATGAGGGGTGACGATGTGCTCTAAACTGTGATTGGACCGATCTCTGATGAGGGGAGGCGTTGCTCTGTTTTTAGGTTTGCTTTAGCATGATTTTTGATTTAGTGATTTGCTCTGTATTGGGGGTTTTTTTTTTTTTTTTTTTTTTTTTTTTTTTTTTTTTTTTTTTTTTTAAGAATCCGTGGGTTTGCTTTCTCTGTAATTTGTTGGGCTTGTTGTCCGTTGTTTTGCTTTGTCACAATTTTTTTTGGGGCTTTTTTTTAAAAAAAAAAATAATAATTTGAGGGTGTTCCTAATTTTTTTTTTTTTTTAAGGATAAGCAAATAAAAAAAATTTAATTATTATATATATATATATTTTTTTTTTCAGGTCAGGGTGTTCTTGGGAACACCCTGAGCATAATGTGGCGTCCCTACTGTCTAGACCCACAATTAATATCATATTTTTATTTACCAATAACCACTCACTACATCAACAGTTTGTAAAATTTTTTGTAAAATAGTTTGTATCTCTAGCATTATTCTTTCATATTTTTGGTTTAATTCATTTGTCATAATATATCAATTTAATAACAATAATGAATAATAAAATGAATCTATAGCTATTAAATGATGTTTAGAATATAAATTAAAATTCAAAAGAGTAAATTAAAGATAACTAGAGAAGTGTTCAATATTTAAACCAATATGTAAAAAATATAAATAAAAATCCTCACAAGTTCTACCTATCTCTCACTATTGGGAGGTTGAGTTACGACTGTATCCAGGTCGTATCAGGGCTGTATCACTAGCATATCCTGAATGTATCAACACTTTTTAAAATAATAATAAGAAATAAAATTAGCTGGGACATGCATGTAGTGGTATCCTAGAAGGGATAAGGCTTCTTTCCAAACTAGTTTAAAGAGAAACCCTTCAAACTCCTCGTATACTTTTTATTGGATGTGAATTTTGGAAATTTAACCTTTAGATTGCATATTCTTTATATTCTTAATACGTATGCAAAATTTTGTTCAAATTGGATGTTATTTACTATTTGAGCAATAAATTTATTTTTTATGCATAATTTTATACCACAAAAACTTGAAATTTAAACATTTGATTGATGACATAACTATTGATCTTTGATTTTCTTGAAACTTTTCAAGCATGAAGGATATAATAAGAACATGTAATCTAATAATTAGATTTTCAAAATTTATATCTAATAAAAAAATAGAGGAAGAGTTTGAAGTGTTTCTTTCCAAAATAGTTTGGAGAAAAACTTTAGAAGTATCCAATATGGATACATATATATTAGATACCAGTGTTTGAGCAAAAATTGAATATACATGCTTCCTAGCTGTTAGGTTTTAAATATTTAAGATTAAATGTTTAGACTCTAATTTTATGTAAGTTGGCAAACCGAGTACAAAAACATGTCTAGCATAGGATATTTATGTCTTAAAACAGTTTTAGATATTAATTGCTCAAGTTAATTCAAGTTAAGATTCAAGAACAGTCAGAATCTACCTTACTTGACTAATCGAGAGGCACCTTCGACCGATCGAGATGTGTTTTCTGCATATTTTAAAAAAAGCGCGAAAGCCCACGAAATGTTTAGGGTTTGAGTCCAACATTGCTAGGTATAAAAAAAAACCCTAATACACATTTTTCAAGACTTGTGAATTACTCCTATGAGATTTGAGAGGTTTTGTAACCTTCTAATTAACTCAATAAGCATCTACCGAAGATTAGATTGATATTGCATGAACCGGTAGAGATAAGTTGCTTCACAAGATCAACTGCTGCTGATGATCTAAACCTTTGAGTGGGATCTCAAAGTCACAAACTGGAGTGTTTGTGTGCAACAAATCCAAATAGAAGAGTCCGTGGATTTGGAGTTGTGTGTGGTAATGTAAGTATTACAAGAGGTAGCATTAGATTTAGGAAAAAAATCTATTGTAAACACTTCCAATCTATTTAGTGAATTTGTTGCCTTATGAATTGTTTAGGTTAAATCATTCCTAGATTTTTTATCTTGAAATTGGATAGTTTCATTGGTTTTCCTGGGTCATCGTATCCCTTGTCTTTACTTTTTTGCTATTGTGATATGATTGCATTGTTTAACTTAGATTTGCATAATAAACCTAAGTAACAACTTGGCCATTATATTAAGTTAAACAATCTGAGTGTTCGGGGGACTAAATATTCAAACACTAGCTTTCAAATCTCTTAATATAATTGTATATGCACATACCAGGGCACAAATATTAGCTACTAATTTTGGAATTTTATAATTGTGTTTGGATTGGAAAATGGCTATATATATATAGTAGTTGGAATTGACTAAATTAATTGGTTCTAGGGCACTCACTGTATTGAAATAGTGGAATATTAACGTGATTTTTAAGAAATCCCTTTAATTCAATATAGGATAAAGTTTAATTACAAAATTGGTTGTAGCCTAAGGCTACAACTTTACTTAATATTATTAACATTATTACATATTTTAAAAATCTAATCATTAGATTGCACGTTCTTTACACTTTTAATACAAAATGTCAAATTTTGTGACAATCGGATATTATTTACTATATGACCTATAAGATTATATTTTATGCATAATTTTAAACTATAAAAACTTGCAATTTAAACAATTTATTGATGACATAGCTATTGATTTTTAATTTTCTAGAAATTTTGCAAGCATGGAGGATATAAGAAGAAGATATAATCCAATGGTGGATTTGTCAAATTTCACCTTAAATAAAAAGATATTGATTAAGGTTATAGCCTTAGGCTACAACCAATTTTGTAGTTAAACTTTGTTTGTCAATATATATTGGGAATAATACTTAACTTCTTGTGCATTTAAAAATAGTTAGTGCTGTGAGTTCTAGTTAACTCAACTGGTAAAATTTTTGATGATTGAATAAGAGATCTAGGGTTCAATAAATTATCTTAAAAAAAATAGTTAGTGCTTTTAATCTCTAATATCTCTAAATTCTAAATTATAGTAGTATTTACTTTTTGTCCTTTCCATTTTGGATGTTATAAAGAGAATAGTCCGATCTCACCCTTTGATTTTTTCCAAGTCCATAGGCATCATATTCACATTAAAATTGAAAATTCAACTGACTGATGAACTTTAAATATAGGAGCTAGAGTGCATCTCAAGTATAAAGCTTTACGGAGTCAAAAAAAGAAAAAAAGAAAAAAAATAAAGTATAAAGCTTAATTTCATGACATAATCAAATCGGTGGTTGGCATGGATTTGACAATTCTATCTTCCTTTTTTCTTTTTTACTTGTTACAAAGTTATTCTGATTATCAAAAAAAAGTTACAAAGTTATTCTAAAATAGAAATAAAGTAACCAATTTACATATTAGCACATGTTTTATGGCATTGACAGTGCCACAAAAGTAGGCCAAGCTTGCTTAATGCGATTTTTTCTTTTATGGCAAAAACTTTTCTTTACAAAGCAATATGGTTAAAATTATTCTAAATATCTTATCATTCAAATCCCACAACCACAGAATAAGCTTTCATTTCAACACCTTATTGACATGTGACATGGATCTTGTGCCATTTGAAATATGAGTGGGTAAGTACAACATGTATATTTTTAAAATGTTATTTTGCTATGTAATGTATTTTTTTCCCCTTGAATATCCTATGAAATGGTTCGTGATAATCGAATCAGTGGTTAGAAACACGATTGGCAAATGGGATACCTATAAAAACAGAGAAAGCTTAGAATGATATTGGTGTGGTATCAGCCTAATACTTTGATACTTGAGTTAGTGATTGTTTTCTGGTGGGACAAAGTTTGGCTACAAAATTGGTTATAACTAATAGCTACAACCCCACTCAATATATTTTTATTGAATGTGAATTTCAACAAATCTACCATTGGATTACATTTTTTTTCTTATATTAATTTTCAGAAGATAAAAAATTAATAGTTATGTTATTAATAAAATGTTTAAATATCAAGATTGTGTAGCCTAAAATTTCGCATTAAAAATAATATTTTGGATCTAATAGTAAATAACATTCTGTTGGTATAAATTTTGACATGTATGTTAAGAACATAAAGAACATGCAATCTAATTGTAAGATTTTCAAAATATGTAACAATATTAATTTTTTTAGTGAAAGTTGCAACCATTGACTACAACCAAGTTTGTAGCCAAACATTGTATTTTGTGGTGGACGATATGAATAGAGAATGAAGAGAGGTTGTGTAAGGAGGTATATATCTTAGATGAACAAAATTTTCCTCTAACCCAATTTAGAGAAATTTTCTTCAACCCATTATGTGGTGACTCATAAAACCATCTACGAGTTTTCCTCCAATACATAAGTCACGTAACTAAAAGTACACATGAATAGATTTATCATTCGCCACATAGTGGGTTTGAGGAATTTTCCTCCAAATCGATTTGGAAATAAATTTTTTCATCCTGGATTTGGATTCCTAATTAGAGAGTTATGTGTAGGATGCTTTTTGAGTTCTTCTACGGACACAAAAAAGTCTCACAACAAGATGAGGTGTCAACTCATCATAGTTCAGAAATTAAAAAAAAAAAAGATTATATCCAAATCTACCACAACTCAAAACAAGGATGTGAAAATTCTTGTGAGATTTTTGTTATGCTCCTAGACTTTCTCGTGCTTTTCCTTGATTCCAATTGTATTGCTATCTTGCACATCAATTGGATTTAAGGGAAAATTTTACGATTCCCACACTTTTGTTTGTGACTATAATACCTCGACTAATGCATACAGGGTTACACATGATAATCATTTTGTCATATATATTGGTCACTCACTCATGTTACATTGAGCAATCAATAACTCCAAAGTTTCTAGTATTTATTTTATTTTACTTTTTCTTGTTAAATTGTGATTAAGTTAAATTTGATGGTAAATTCCACCATATCACATGATAACCCATATTTTCTAACTTACACTTATTTTAAATAAATAATAATAGAATCACATTTGATAGTAACTTTATCACATCAAATAAGAACTTTAAGCGAGCATCATAACCCCTACTATACTCTATATTTTTATTTTTTATGGATAGCCCCAAATACAGACTGTTTTAACTTAACATATCAAAATCAACACTAAACAGTACTTGATTAGAAAATTGTTTTCATTCTAAAATGGTTATATAGCTATAAGAACAATACACTAGTGGCACTAAATTTAATGGTGGTGCTCAAGTAAAAGTTCTTGGAATCAAAATGGGAGGAGACCATATATCAACGGTGGACCGTAGAGCACCTGAAAATCTATAGAAGTAGAACAGTACGCTGACTCCTCTCTCTGTCGTAATCTCGAATCCCCCGCAAGCCTAGTAAAAGATGTGAAAAAAAAAAAAAAAAAAAATTGCACTGAACGAGGGGGGTTTCCCTTTTTCACGTTTATTATTTATAGTGTTACCCAAATTTTACAGTGCCCATGAAAATGTAAAAAGTTTGTATCATAGTAAAAAAAAAAACAAAAAAAAAAAAAAAAGGAGAAAGAAACGAAAAGAAGGAACCTAATTTTCCAATATTGGGTTGGTAAATTAGCTCAACTAATTCTCTGACTCTTCCTTGGTTTACTTATTTCGTGTCTCATCACCATCCATCATCATCATCATCATGTCTCCCTAATCGTATGTTTTTGAGGTGTCTAGGGTTATTATGTCATCATTATCAACTTTATAGTCGTAACATAGATAAAAAAACAAAAATCGAGTAATGGTCTAAGGTATATTGTTTGAATTCAGTAAGTAAGATATTTTAAAGAATCTTTTCCATTTAAAGTGGATTTAAATATAGAAATTTATATTATTTAAAATTTTAAATAATGTAAACTTTATATATATATATATTTTCAAATTTTAAAAATAGAATCTTAACTATGAAATTGACTCTTTTAATTTCAAATTTCAATTGAGATAAACAGAATTGATGTGGGTTTGTTAGGAAAAGTTAGTGCTAAATATTGTAGCTGATGGTGTGATTAGGTCATGATGATCTCTCGCGGTAGACAAGGGATTTTGATATCAACGTGTAAAAAGAAAAAGTATGCGTGAGATATATAGAAAGAGAGAGAGAAAGAGGGAGCTGAATTCTATATATACTGCATGGTAGGAGAGACGATGAGATAGATGACTAAGATGAGTGATAGAAGTGAGAGAGAGAGAGAGGGTCGTGGTCATTTCTGGAACCCAAGACCAGTCGGTAGGGTCAGGAGGGGTCAGCTACTTTTATTACTTTGTTTGTCCTTTTCACCTCTCTATCTCTCTTTCCCTAGCCTTTTTATCCCTCTATCTCTTCCCTTCTCTCTTCTCACTTCTCACTTCTCTATATCTCAATCTCATTCATCCACTTCTTCATCTCATTTCCATTTCTTAGCCACCACTATGATCACAGTTCACACACACCCATATATCTCTCTCTATATAGAGAGATAATTGGGTATGCGAAAATAGAGAACAAGGAAGAAGAGGAGGCTTGTTGTTTTGAGGGGAATGTTGTCTGGCTCGAGGCCACCAGCTAGATCTATGATCTTTTTCTCAATTTTTAACATTTTTTTTTCCAGTTTATTAGATCTTTGAGATACCCAGTTGAGAAAGATCATATTTTTGATCATAAGTTAATGACCTCGGACCAGGCTTCATTCCCCCCAATAATTGCTTCCCTCTATTCACACTGATCATCACAATCTCCTTTTGATAATTCTCTCTTCAATGTTTTGCTTAATCTGCCTTGATCTATTGGTGAGTAACTAAATATTCTTGCTTTTCAAATTTTGTTCCACTATATATATGTATGTGGCATGCTTGTTAGGTTTTTGGGAGTGTTTTTATTCATGGGTTTTTTTGTCATTAGATAAATTATGGTTGTTGGGCATGAGCAGATTGGTGTAATGATTATACATATTGACTGCTTTTTATCACTCTTTTTCTGACTGAAAGAGGGAAAGGATCATCATTACTCTTTTATTTTTATCTCTAAATTTCATGGATCAGGCAGGTTTTGTTTGTGTTTTTCTCTGTGTCAGTCTTTAACACTTTCAGGTTCATCATTGGGTTGGATTTTTTCATCATGGCTTCAAGAATCTTCTCTGTCTGTTTCTTTTCTCCCCTGATCTACTACATAATTGGTTTCTTCTTCTTCTAAAGCTTCCACTTTCACTCCTAGCTAGCCTCAACACCAAAGCACTACTTTTGCTTAGGGTTTTTCTATATCTGGATGCAGTTCTTATGATATGAAACTTGAAACCCCTTACTTTGACATTTCCTTTATCATTTCTATATACAAGTTATTTTTTCTTAAATGGGATTTGATATAAGTTTATTATAAGGTTAAACATACAAGCTTATAATACCAATATTGTGGATATATGCCATACTTCTTGGTTTCACATCTTTGTCTTTTATGCTGCAAGAGATAGTGGGTGATTGTTGGAGCGGTGTAATCTCCACCTCTTTTTTTATTTTGTTTCTGGCCTTATCTCTGATTAACTAGTTACTTTTCTACTAACTGATGCTTTTTTCATGGCTGAAGTGATGGGCATATCAACCAGATCCTTTGGAGGTATGCTTATAAGGTTACTACTTATACTCTCTCTGTGGCTTAGGTTCTACACTCTGATCAGATTTTCTTTATGCATTTAACTGATACATATGCTTTATTTATCATTGTTACTTTAGTTATGTTTTCAAGATTTGATCCAACGATGTTACAAGCTTTTGTAATGCGTGCGTTTCACACTAATTACGTTGCTTCAAGGAAGGTGAAAGTATAATTTTTCAGGGCTGACTGATGTGTGAACTCTATTTAAGAAGCAACCCACTTAACAAGTGCAATATCTATTATTTGTTATTTGCAGCCCCAGAAATCTACGAGGTTTTGTTTGGATTGGAGCATTAATATTTTGAATGTGAATTATGATGTATATTTACATAAAACAGAAAAGAAAAAGAAAAAAAGAATGATGTGATAGATTGGATGTCTGATTTGCTTAGACCTTCTAGTGTTGTCTAATACATGAGCAAGTTGCAGTCTAGATTTGTGAATGTGAGGGGAGAAAAGAGAACCCTAGA
Organism: Quercus robur; assembly: GCF_932294415.1. NCBI lineage: Eukaryota > Viridiplantae > Streptophyta > Magnoliopsida > Fagales > Fagaceae > Quercus > Quercus robur. The sequence continues at coordinate 28,926,708 of NC_065535.1, read as the reverse complement.
TTCAGAAAAATGTGAGGGGAGAAAGATAATGAGAAGTTCATTATATCAAAAAAATATGCATTTTTTCTCTCTAAAATCTAGATATTGTGAATGGTGGATATCGTGTTCATGTTCCTCTACCTATAAAACAACAATGTATGGTTTTTGCTCTGCGATTTGTAACCCTTCTTTGGAAAAAGTCATGCAATACAGAAATCAAATAATTTAGTTTAATTTCGACTTCTAATTTGGAAGTATGGTTTTGATGAATAAGTTGCACAATGAAGATCGGAAGGTTAAAGGTGGGATGTAATATGCAAGAAGTTATTTTTCACAATTTTAATACAACATTTATCACAATTTTTTCTTCCACAATTGCTAACATGACCTATTGTGATATTAGTATATTTTTAAAGATCTTAGGTGGTTAAACCAGTTGAAAATGATGTTCATCATATCAGAACTGACTATATCAATTGTTATGAATAATGTTGCTCTGTAAGAAGATGACGAACATTACATCTTTGAGCTCACTTCTTAACAGTATGTCTTGGCAAAACTGTGCTTAGAACTCAGAGAGAGAGAAGTTACATGCATTGCGAAATTGTTTCTTATGTTCTCAAGGGTATCATTTGTTGAATTCATCCCAGAACAGTGGACTACTGTACAGAAAGAACTATAAAGGAAACACGTGATTGGAAAGATGAATGAGAGAAGCGTCACCAAAGAGGACAACTGTGATGGGTCTCTACTCTCTACTCTCTAGTGCTTTGTGGCGTTGTGTGGAGTGTTGTGCCTCATTCTGTCATCAATTTCTGAAGCTTGAGGCCTATGCAACACTGAATGCCTTTAATGGTCTGACTTTCTTTCTGAATCATTTACCATTATACAGTTGAGTCAACATCAGCAGTTACAACATGGATACCCTTTTACCCTCACTATGACTAATGTCAACAATGATATTTCTATTTAGCAGAACTTTGTGTAATAAACTCATTGCTTAGCATTTCAATTACTTTTTTTTTGGGGGGGAATCTACTAGTAAGGAATCTAGTATACAAAAAATGTCAGCATACAGTGTTACAAGTTACGAACCCCCACACACTGTTTCCAACCCATATCAAAAGCACCTTATAATAAATACAGCTCAATGTGTAAGAATTATAAGCTGATAGAAGAGCCTAGATAAAATGCTCTATTTCGATGAAGATACATCCTTTTCATTCTAAGTTATAAATTATGTGCAATCTGTACCCTAAACTATACATTTTAACAAATGTCCTTATTCAAGAATAGTATGCAATCCATTTTGTCATTCAAATTAATTAGTTTTGAAATTAACAATTTAAGAGGTTGGTGGGGGTGGTGGTATGCATTGATATGTCTAAATTGACATATCACTTCCCATCATATTTATATCCATCCCTAATATATTTATTTTATTTTAACATTGAAGTCTGAATGGTGGGGTGGACATTGTAAATGATCCCACAATTTATGGTGAAGAATTAAAATTAACCAAATATGTATTGACTTCAAAATATGCAAGGTTGTGTCTTTTTTTTTTTTTTTTTTTTTATATATATATATTTTTAATAATTTGGATTTCTCAAATCAATGTATGCACCTACAAAAATGGGTGTTATAAAGAGATGGAAGGGACTGCCGAGAATTCTGTGATTCAGTAGTATATTCTCCGATCTTCCACATGAAAAAAAAAATTCGAGTTTAAATTCCCTCTCTTTTACTTGTTGTGAGCAAAAAGAGATGGAAGAAGCGCAGGTGGGGGAGAGAGGTAAGAAGAGGTAACACTTTCTGCAACTTTTCTTGAATTATTGGTGTGGATACCAACTTTGAGAAGTCATGGACCTAGCTTTTTAGATGGACCGAAAGTGTCCAAAAGTTGGACATGGAATCCGCTCTACATAGGTTTTTGTGGTCAATAAAAATTAGACAATAGCCCATAACATCTTTGTCTTAAGTAACACTGTAACACAAAGGTATCTATTTTTTTTTTATCCAGAATAAGATTCCACACATGCAATTAAGATTATTGCTACTTTTACTTTTTGTTAAATTATTTAGCCGTGTTTTGTTTGAGGCGTATTGTGTGAGTTCTGTTCTCGACAGTGTCACTTTGATGTAAGATGTTGATGTTTGGGAGCTGGGTGTGAGTCAAGGTGTTCCCCTGTAGTACTAGACAATGAATGACCTTACAAGTTACAACCACAATTTGGGCAATAAATAAGGTTGAAATAATAAAAGTTCTGCTTTCTTGAATATCTGTGTTTTTGTTTTTGCTTTCGTTACCCAAAATGAAAAGGTTGGGGAGGGGGGGGGGGGGGGGGGGGGGTGGTATTTTACACCACTTGGCTATCTTATACTCTAAAACAATATTAAACCTCAAAACCGAGAAAAAAAAAAAAAAAAAAACTTTAATAAATCCTTGTACCACATTGATCTTCACCTTAATGACTATATCTGTGACCAAGAGAGTGGACTCTTCGTTTGTTAAAAAATCCCTAGACCTGTGCAAGCTTGAGAGGATGAAAAAGATCTGATTTTTCTGTTTATTTTGTGAAGCCGAAATGCACAGGCGGCTCTACAGCTAGCCCAGGGGGTTCAAATGAACCCCCTGGCTTGGCCCAAAAAAAAAAAAAAAAAAATTATATATAAAATTTTTAATTTTTTGTTTTTGTTTTAACCCTTAAAACAAAATTTTGAACACCCTAACCCTAAATTTTGTTTAAACCCAATTAAAATAAACTTGAAATATGATCATATTAGTGCTATTTTCATAATATTTTTACAATAAAGGTTAAATGACAAGTTGTAATTGACTTTTTGTCTAAACTTATAACTGACATAACTTTTTTACATACTTCTAACAACTTGTATACTATTTAGAATACTATGTTAGATTATTGTATGTAATATGAAATGGAATGAGAATTTTCATCTCAACAAAATTTACTACGTAAGACTATGCACTTATTGTGTGTTGCTGGCTACCTTATCTTGGGAAAATTAATCAATTAATACAAGGACAAAATTTAGCCACAAAATTGATTGTAACCTATGGTTATAACCTTACTCAATATCTTTTTATTGGAGGTGAATTTTGACAAATCCATTGTTGGATTACATTTTCTTCTTATATTCTTCATACTTGCAAAATTTCTAGAAAATTAAAGATCAATATCTATGTCATTAATAAATTATTTAAATTGTAAGTTTTGTAGTTTAAAATTATGTATAAAATATAAGCTTATAGATCATATTGTAAATAATATCCGATTGACACAAAATTTGACATGTGTATTAAAAGCGTAAAGAACACGTAATTCAACGGTTAGATTTTAAAAATATGTAGTAATGTTTATTTTATTAAGTAAGGTTGTAACCTTAAATTACAACTAATTTTGTAGTTAAACTTTGTTCTTAATACAATACCCAGTGAAATTATTTTCTTTTCTCTTTATAGAAATTCAGTGGATATTCCAAAATAAATTATCCAAGCACAATAATCAAAATAAAAAAAAATTTCAGTAACAACCCACAATTAGGAAGACCAAATTTCTTTCTCAAAAAAATAAAATAAAAAAGGAAGACCAAATTTTTACATGGAAAACCCTTCAACAAGAAGGGAAAAACTATGGGATCTAGTCCAATAAAAAATTTCTCTATAAAATAATGGGTATATAACAATATTCTCTAGAACAAATGCTATAGCTACCAAAACATCAAGAACACACCATTCTTAGTTCACTATAAATATTCATCACAAGGGTGGATTTCAACTATAGCAAAAATAAAATATCTCACTAAGTGGGTCTAATCATTTGAACAAATGGAGAGGAATTTCAAGCACCCAAACAAGTCAACACAAAGCTCTCTTCGTTAGGAACAACATACTGAAATTTCATCAAAATTGGAGTAGAAATGACCTTACAATTTGGCTACAAAGTGGTTGGTCTGCATAAGAAATTATGTTTCTCTCTCACTGTTCTCTCGAGTTACACTAACGCTTTGTTTGTTTAAATGGAAAACCTTATGTGAAGATAGTTTTTCGCTTTTTCCAGTTTTTGTTAGCATATAAAAAAAAAAGAGTCAAAGGAAAACTATCTTTGATCAATATAAAAGTGAAGCTTATTTTTCATCAATTCTTTCTGTAAAACTACTCTATCTTATAGCAAGCTATATAAGGCAAGTTAGGAAATCGTTTTTCAACACATTTAAGGTTGCTATCAAGCATTTAAAAAAAAAATGAAATAGTTTTAGAAAAATGACTCATTTTCTAAAAAACTTTAACATTGAAACAAACACAATCTGCATTTTCTTATTCTTTTCTTTTCAAACTACATGGTTCACTTCTTCTTATTTATTTTTAAATTTGGTGTGAGTCCCTGACATAGGAGGGAACATCGCCAACACCTTAATAAGGGCTTATATACATAGCTTGAGATGGGACCAAAGAAAAATAAATAAATAAATAAAACCTAGTTTCAATGTGCCTTTGATTCTTGTAATTAGTCTAAAGTTACCATTAATTATATTTTATTATACTATTAAAACATAATTGTAATTTCAAATTTACTTAATTAAACAAGATATTCCTTGACTACTTAAAATTATATCTATCCCCTCCATGAAATATTCATCCTGAAACAAAGTTAAATAGTTATTTTCACTGTATTACACTACATCTTAAGTCATTGAGTCCCCAATTTAATCTCTTGATTAATTATTCTCATATTCTTGGAATCCAATTTCGTATAATATAAATTTTAGTAACTCCTTACTAAAATGATCAAGCCTGATACTTTGAATAATCACTTCCTATTAAATTTGAATGCTCTAAAATGCGTAAAAAACACAAGAGCTATTTAGACCCTCAAATTAAAATTATGACTTGATAGATTTTACTCTAACTTATACTAAGTGCAGAAAAGAGTAAATGCGAGCGTATAAACAAACAGGCTACTCTAACTCATATTCATAATAACACAGTAGTAAAATGAAAGGTAAAAGAGTAGGGAGGAAAGATGCAAACACAAGATAACATGTCGATGTGTTATCGAAGAGGAAAGCAAAGAACTCGGCAAAAAACCTCTCCGCCGCCCTCCAAGCGATGATCGATCCACTAGACAATCAGTTGGGATACATGGGTTAGCAAGAGACCCTCTAAGCCTAATCTACCCGCTGTACCTAAGCCCTCCAAGCTTCTACTCCAATAAGGCTTCTCGAAACCATGTCTTGTCTAGCTCTCCGGATCCTACAATACGCTCGATTGCATCCACCAAGCCTCACCGGCTTCTTTTGGAAATTCCCCAAAGCTTTCCAAGCTCCAAAACACTCTCTACACTCTGAATAGGTGCGAGTTGTGTTTGGGTACAAATCTCCTCTCAAGGTATGATAATGGGAGAAGGAAGGAGAACAGGCTACAATGATATCTCACTAAGGATAGGTAGCTTTCTCTCTAAAAGATGGGTGTGTGTGTTGTAGAAAACCTATCTAGGGTTTTTCTCTCAGAATGACCTCTTCTACATTTGTGGGTAATGAGGGTATATATACTATGGGTGAAGGGTAAGAAAGTTACACTTAAAAATCCTCCAAGCAGAATGTTTCGTGATTACCTCGCAGGAAGGCCTTACCCACGAGACACTCGCGAAAACGACAGCCTGACACGACTTTTCAGCTTCTAGTCATGTGCTCCTTACATGCCCTTTTCGCGAGAAGCCTTCTCGCGAACTTCTCGTGAAATGCACTGATCCTCAATTAAGCTTGAATTTTCACCAACTTAATACTAAACTCAATACAATAAAATCCCACAAAAATACAAGGAACAAAATTAAAGCAATTACAACACTTTTTGTCATGGAATAAAGCCAACATAAAACATAGTTGTAAATCACAACTTTACAATCTCCCTCTTTGGCTATTCCGTGACAAAACACCCTATAATAGACTCTAGACTTAAACGTGAGTTTGAGAATAATGGCAAAATTCACTAATGCTTAAATCTAGAAGCTGTGATGAACTTGGAACATATATACCTGTAACCTGAAATACTTGCACAAAACACATTAGACCCTCAAGGTAAATCAAGTGATAAAAGGACAAGTATAATGTAACAAGTAAATTGCGATCAAGTAAACATGTTGTAAAACATATGAGCAATTCGATCAAACATAAAACAGTCATATGGAAATGACTACAATGATCACATAGCAAAGCAAATGATCATCCAAACATGCAACCAATAAAGCACATTAGCATAAGGTTGTAAGTATGTCCAACACAAAAACACGATGTGATGAGAGTAACAAAGCATATCAAAGCACCATAAAACAATGAGAAAACAAGCATAATGTAAAGCAAAAGAAACAAGGTTTTCTCAAAAAGAATTTTCTTCTCCCTCTTGGTATATGCATTTCCCCTATAACTTTCTCCCCCTACGAATGTGCACAAGGTAGAATTTCTCCCCCTAAGAACGTGCACATGAGTCATATAAAAATGACGAAACATACCGGTATTCTCCGGTATACTCTCTCCCTTTTTGTCACGAATAGACAAACGAGATAAGAGGAAGGAGGGAAAGAAAAGAAGATATGAGCAAGGGTAAAACATGATGTATGAGGGGTGCAAGATGAATGAGAAAATGAAGCTCAAATGAAAAAAAAAAAAAAAAAAAAAAAAAAAAAAAAAAAAATCTTAAAACATGCTACAAAGCATAAAGTAAACATGACATGCTAAAGATGATGGAACATGATATAGACCTAGGCATGACATAGACACAAGAATATATTATATGTGCTAAAAGGTCTAAAAAGACTTAACTAGCATTATTGAATGTAAAAACATGTCAAGTGATCAAGTGTGTGCAGAAAGGTGCATCTAGTGTGCATGTGAGATGTATGACCAATGCATGAGCAAGCACTCAAGGGGCAAAGTGTATAAAACATACAACCAATGATCAAAACATGAATAATTATGGTGATCCCCAAAGTTTGGTACTCATCGGAGTCCAAAACAATGAGAAAATGTCATTTGGGCATTTTATTAAACACTTAGAGTGCACATACTACACATGTATGTTAAACAATGCATTAACATATGAAAAACTTGCCTAAATACATGTTATTTTTGCCACAATGGGCTAACATTCAAAGTAAATCATCATTTAAAACAAAACCCAATCAAAAAGACTGACAAAAATAAGTTTTCCAACTCCCATTTGAGAAAATTACAACTATGAACATAAAACCCTCAAAAACATAATTTAAGGATCAAAATCAATGAAAAGTGTTAAATATTACCTTAGAGATGTTAATGGAATGAAAAATACTTGAATTTAGTTGGGTTTTGATGTAGAAACATTAAAACAGGGGTTTGGGAGAAGATGGGAGGAGTTTAAAACAAATGTCCCATGAAATGCCTTTTAAAAGTTGATTTGGAAATTTTCACTGGTAATTTCACTGGTTAGCTTCTTGTGAAAATTTCGCTGGTATCTCGCTGGTAAGCTTTACTCGTGAAACAGTCGCGAAACTCTTTGTCCAAAGCTAAAAAACATGAGAATTGGACCCTTTAACTCGTGACTAAACTTACACATGAAATAAGTCATGAAAACACCCAGAAAACATGTTTTTCACACAAAAATAACTTGAAAAAGTTTGAAAAATATGGGTGATACAAATTACTTCCAAAAGCAAACAAAAATAACAAAAATCTTTTTGGTTGGATCCACATATGGTTAAGCACACACCAATCACATTTGAATATGTACAATTATACAAATGAAATAGATATTTATTGAAAATTAGACTTGTGTGTTGTGTGTGTAGATCAAGTGTGAAATAGTCCTTAGTCTAGAGTGAAACTTCAATGATTAATTCAATCAAGTCATACACAATTAGTACTAAGTCAAGAGGTCTATCTCAATTATAGAAGTGAATATATATGACTTCTCACAAGAAAATGATTACAAATCTTAGAAACTTTTCATTTGGCTTTTATACAAATCATAACAGTTAATTTTTTATTTTTTTTATTTTTTTAACAAATACATCTCTTTTTGAGATTGGTGCTTGAAATTTTTGATATTTCAATATTAAGAGTTTGCCTTTGACTTTTTGAGCACCATACATTTCAATTTAAAATGTCGCTTTCCCTTTTTTCTAGTCAAATACTAGTATGTGCGACGGCTTTTGCAGCTTATAATCTTTATTTTGAGATTTACATTTGGTGAGCTCTATTGCAAAAACATAAAAAAATAAAGATGGGAAGATATATAAGCACAAGTCTATGCAAGTATCAAGACCATTGGCTAATCATTCATGACAAACTTGAAGATCTATTTACAACAATCACACATAGTTTTCAAGATTTTTCCCACAAAGATATATGTGCATACATAATAAGTTAAGCTCGTAAATGCACTATGCCATTATTACGAAGGTACTAGGCCAAACTCACATATGATATGTGCTCAAACATATACGATCAAACATATACGATCAAACTTTGAATTTTTCACTTTTTATGTGGTTTTTGAGTTTTACTCACATAAAATAAAAGCAATAAAGTAAGATCAAAAACAAAAAAGAAAAACAAAACGATGCATATAAAGAGATGCATGATGCACAAATGTATAACAATGAAGCATCTAATGCATGAGGGGTTCTACAAAGATTGAAAGAATTAGATCAAGGACTAAAAGAGCAAAAGTTCAACTATAGGAACTCTTCCTCATCCAAACAGAATGATTGTTTGGAATGAGTGTCTCATGAGAAGTGAGATGAGGGTTGGAAAAATGAGAACCGGAGATGCATATAGACAAGGTGGTAAGAACATTAAAAACTTTCTTTAACAACTTATCATTTTCCATCAAATCTGGTTTAGCTTGCAAAGCACAACTTCTAAGAAGCTTAAATTTCTCTTTTCTTTTGATTTTTTTAAGAGCATGAAACTTAGAGCAATGAGGTCTTAGATGACTAAAAATACTACAATGGTGACAAACAATGTGTTTAGGTCTACTAGGCCTTTTGGAAAGGGATCTAGCAACATGGGTTTGTTCTCTCTTCAACTTATGACATTGAGGTCTTATATGACCAATCACACCACAATGGTGGCAAGTAGGAACAAAATTAGATCCACTTAATTCCCTAGGATGAGACCTAAACAGAGGCTTAGGCTTAAGAGCATTTCTCTCCATTTTTTGATTTCTTTTGTGTGGAGGAATGTACACTGATTTGTCATTTGAGGTAGAACACACAATAGATACAAAATCGGGTACCACAACATGATTGCAACATATATTTTCTTCATTTTTAGCAATAGGTTCAGCAATCAAGCACTTGGCATGTATCTTAAGAGATTCATTTTTAGATTTAAGATCATCAACAAGTTTGTTAGACAAAACAAGTTTAGCATCCAAGTCCATATTTAAACATTCAAACTCGTTCAGCTTTTCAAGAGAATTTTCAGCAAGTTTCTTATATTTTTCAACTAATTTTTTGGATTCATTGAGCTTAGCAATCCAATCATCATTTTTACAATGAAACTTGCTTAAATTCTTATGAAACTACATAGCCTCTTTCTTCAAAAGTTTGATATTAGGAATATCAACAACACCCATAAATTCATGTAACATGGCATCACAATCATAAGGATAAACACTCATAGAGGCATTTTCACAAACATATGGCATGCTACATTCATCATCAACCAAAACATGCATAGAAGCATACAAAACACTATTCATGACAAATAAACACAAGAGGTCAAGGATCACACTTAGGTATTTAAACCACGACAAGTGTACCCGCACTGATATCAATTGAATGCTCTAAAATGTGTAAAAAACACAAGAGCTATTTAGATTCTCAAATTAAAATTACGGTTCGATAGATTTTACTTTAACTTATACTAAGTGCGGAAAAGAGTAAATGCGAGCGTATAAACAAACAAGCTACTCTAACCCATATTCATAATAACACAGCAGTAAAATGAAAGGTAAAAGAGTAGGGAAGAAAGATGCAAATATAAGATAACACGCTGATGTGTTATCGAAAAGGAAAGCAAAGAACTCGGCGAAAAACCTCTCCGCCGCCCTTCAAGTGGTGATCGATCCATTAGACAATCAGTTGGGATACATGGGTTAGCAAGAGACCCTCCAAGCCTAATCTACCCGCTCTACCTAAGCCCTCCAAGCTCCTACTCCAACAAGGTTTCTCAGAACCGAGTCTTGTCTAGCTCTTTGGATCCCATAATACGCCCGATTGCATCCGCCAAGCCTCACCGGCTTCTTTTGGCAATTCCCCAAAACTTCTCAAGCTCCAAAACACTCTCTACACTCTGAATATGTGTGGGTTGTGTTTTGGTACAACTCTCCTCTCAAAGTACGACAATGGGAGAGGGAAGGAGAAGAGGCTACAATGATTTCTCACTAAGGATAGGTAGCTCTCTTTCTAAAAGATGGGTGTGTATGTTGTAGAAAACCTATCTAGGGTTTTTCTTTCTGAATGACATCCTCTACATTTGTGAGTAATGAAGATATATATAGTATGGGTAAAGGGTAAGAAAGTCACACTTAAAAATCCTCCAGGTAGAATGTTTCGCGACTACCTTGCGGGAAGGCCTTATCCGTGAGACACTCGCGAAAACGACAACCTAGCATGACTCTTCAACTTCCAGTCATGTGCTCCTCACATGCCTTTTTCACGGGAACCTTTCTTGTGAACTTCTTGCGAGCTAGTCGCGAAATGCACTGATCTTCAATTAAGCTTAAGTCTTCACCAATTTAATACCAAACCCAATATAATAAAATCCCACAAAATACAAGAAATTAAAGCAATTACAACACTTTTTGTCATGAAATAAAGCCAACATAAAACATAGTTGTAAATCACAACTTTACAAAATCTATCACAAACAAGAATTTCTTTTCTATTGACAAGATCATGAATTCCATCTTGAAAAATAGTATTCCCATAATGCTACATGGTACTACCGAAAATCTCACTTCCGAAAATCTCACTTTATTGCAGTATTAACCATAGAAGATCTTACTTTTATATACATCAAAGAAACTTACACTTCAAGTTGGAGTTCACCTCCTTATGAGGATGACATATTAATGCATTTAGTAGTCATGACATCATTTGTTCAAGTGATAGTAATTTATAGAACAATGAGTGATAGAGGTGCACTTTAATGTATTCTAATATATCAGCACATTAACTAGAAATATCTTCTTTCATGATCAAGACAATTCATTATAATTAATATATTATATTCTTATCAAATGAAATGCCCAATTTCATCATTGACAATGAATTCAAAAAAGTGTATCATTCACCAGAAATTGTAATTTATATCTTTTATATGTTAATCTCATCAATATATTGAAATCACATACAATGTAACCTATGGACTATTCATCAAATGAATGCATAATTTCCAATGTTCATATAATCTCAAAAAATAAAGCACTTTTATTAATTAAAATCAATATACAATTTGAATTTTAGGGCATAATTCTCAACATACTCAAGATGAACCAAGTGATGACATTTCTTTTATTTATTTGTTTTGATATATCGTTTGTAGTTTGTGTTTTAATTTTTTTTAATTAAATGTAATTAATTAAATAGGATTCGATCTCTGGGATTCCACAAGAAGGGGGAAAATACCACTAGATAATAAGGCCATTGGCTTTGAATTGACTAGCAAATTGATTAATGGGGTTTTGAGTAATTTCACATTTGTTTTATATATATATATATTTATATATATATATATGTTTTGTAGAACTCTAGTGTTAATATGATCTTTCAGCTTATCTTAATAACTAGGGGTGTGCAAAAAATCAGTAAACTGACAAATTAGGCCAAAAACAACCGAATCAAGTCCAATTTTTCAGTTTTGTTTCAGTACAATTTGGTTTAGGTTTGAATTTTTTGAAACTGAAATATTTCGGTTTCGGTGCTGGATTTTTTCACCCCAAAACCAACCGAACTAACTGATATATAAATATTTATGTAAGTTTAAAACAAAATAGAGTGAGTAGCTTAGTGGAATGACACGTGTGTTTTAGCTACTTGTTCACAAGTTTGAGCCTTTGCCTATCCTTTTTGATTTTTTTTTTTAAAGAAACTCTGTAGCTGCTACCTTTTGTTGTAGATGGTGGCTTAATCTTAATTTTAATTTGTGTTTTATGTTTTTGCTGTGTTGCTCTGTATTTTGTGTTGAAAACAAGGTCTATGTTGGTCTTGCTTTTCTTGTTAGTTGTTGTAGTGCTTTTGTCTTTCAATAATATCCCCGTTTGATGCAAAAAAATCTTCTCTTTTTTTTTTTTTTTAATTACTTTTGTTTCTCACATCCCAAATACCGAAACCCGACCAAACGGAACTGAAACCGAATGCAATCGGTCGGTTTGGTGTCCCTTTCTTTCAAGTCAGTTTTGGTGCTCAAAAATTAAAACTGAAATTTTCGATTTGGTGCAAAAATTGCCTTCAACATCGACCGACCCAAACTGATTACACCCCTATTAATAACCACAATGATTAGGTAGAAAATTAATTTAACATTCAATAATTAGTGGGGAAAGACACTGTTAGGATATAAACATGCTTAAGCAATCTTGTCATTTTTCATTACTTTGTAATCCTTTTCCTTTCCTGCTGACATTTTCCTTGTAAAGCTCAATTAAATAAATAAATAAATAAAAAAAAAAAGATTTCTAGTGTTTGCTTATCTAAAATTTTTATTTGTTTAAGTGCATGTTGACAGCACTTTACACTAAGACATATCAACTTTAGAACTGAACTGCAGTGAACCTGCAGCTGTATTGATCATTGATTTAAACCATCAAGCACATATACTTTCAAGGAAATGCAACATGTAAAACAAAATTATATAAAACTACCATTTATAATATAAACTATCATAAAATATTTTTATTAGGAAATTTAGACCTCTCTATTGATAGAATAAAAAAGTTTTAAAGTAAAGTTGTTAATTACATCTATTATGAATAATCTTTGGTTAAATAAACAAACATCAATATCATGCACAACTGAATAGTAAATAAGACAAGATATGATGACCCTAGAAAACCAATAAAACAAACTAGTTTCACAGTGAAAAACTTGGGGGGAAACCTTCCCAAAAACAATCCACTATAATAAAGAGAAGTTTCAGATTTAGTACAAAACTTGTCTTTAGACTTTACAAACCCAGTATATGAATTTATAGTAGAAATCTTCAAACACTTTAGAGCTTTTGAATTCTCTAGTATATGAACGCTCCACCCACAATCACAATTGGAACCTCCGATTGATTTCAAGAACCTCTTGAAAGTTTTCTTCACAGCAGCAAGTCTGTGGTGGTTACTATGACTTCAGCTTCTTCACCAATAGAATCTTCAGATTTACTTTGAAACTCTTTTGTTTGGTGAAATAGAGAAAACTTGGTGACAAAACCTTAGCCACATAAAAGGAGTGTTTCTTTGTAAAAAGCATTCTAATAGATAGCTTATGATGTCCTTTAAATACCGGTTCAAAAGGATCTCAATTCGGTCTTTAAACAAATAAGTTATGAGTTTTTTTCATTGCTGATTTTTGTTGATCCATGAAACTCAATGTATCGAGGAGGTATCGAGACTGCTATCAAGGAGGCAGTAGGTTTTTAGCTTCTATCGAGAGGTATCGAGGTAGTATCGAGATTGCTATTGAGAGGTATTGAGACTGCTATCAAGGTACATGCTGAAAATGTGTTGAAAATGCACTTTTCTTGAGCAAACTTAATTTGCATCTTCAACTTAGTTTTCAATTACAACTTTAAGATACATCAAAACTTAATAAAAGACAAATAATTTGGTATGATTTGACAATACCAACACACATAATCCTAACAATATTCATTTCTATGATCACCTAATGTCACTAGAATACTACATAATATATTGGTTTTTCTATTTTTTTTCCCCTTATATTATCAAGATTTCTTGTATAAACCAACCTCATAGTTTTGTGAGCAGAAAATATGTAAAGATAATTTTTCTCTTCCGCTTGCCGAGTTAGATATTTTCAAGGACTAATTTGAAATTAAAATTAAAATAATTTAAAATTTTATATGACCAAAATAAAAATAACACAAAACTTTAAAGTTTAAAAGTATACTTTTGTCAAAGAAGAAATTCAGATGAATACTCTAGATGGGGTCAATGATAGTTGTATTGCTTTTTTCTTCTCAAGTGCCTAAGTGATCAACATCCATACAATTCAAATTTTACATTATTGACAATTTGGCATATTCCTTGATAATTAGAATACTAATGTTGTAATCCTTTCTTTTAATTGTACGCGTAAGTCATAAAGTACTATGGAATGACTGTCATTCTGGATAGCATTATCTCTCTATCTCTTTGGAAAGTTTCTTATAATTGGATACTGAGAGGTGGGGTTGGAGCTGAATCAGAAGAAAGAACTGGTTGGAAGGCATGGATTATTTAGAAAACCAAGTACTAGAAACGGAGAAGTTTTTTTTAAAGGGGTTTTAGTTTATGCTGTAATTGTTTCTCTTATGATAAATTAAATTTGATTAGACCCACAACTACATATGCTCGAATTAATAATATCTTGGGAACAAATGGAGTTGGATGGTGCACACCACGTGATGCAACATTAACTATGATAAATATTTGGACAAAATTTAGTTACAAAAATGGCCTTACTCAATAAAATAAAAATTACTACATATTTTGAAAATCTAACCGTTGAAATCCATGTTCTTTATGCTCCTAATACACATGTTAAATTTTGTGTCAATAAAATTTTGACTTATAAATGTCCGTTATGTAATAATTACTCTTTATTATTAGGCTAAGATGTTAGAGCATCCATAGCAGTGGAACTAAAAATTTAGCTTTTTAGCTCCACCAAAAGTTACTTTATTTATTTTACCTTCACACGTGCTGCAGCAGTAGATCTATTTTAGCTTTTAACACAATAAAATAATATATCTACTATAATAAACAACAACCATAACCACCTGCAACCGCCACCGCTACCGCTGCCACTACCGTCGCCGCCACCACAATCGCTACCCAAAAAATTTACGGACTGTGAACAGTGAATCTGAGTATACAGAACAAAAAATTAATATTTTATTCTCTCTCTCTCAATAAATATATTATAAAAAAAAACCCTATTCTCTTTCCTCAGTCTCTATCATCTCTCTCTTCAGTCACCGGTCTCAACTCTCAACCTTTCTCCCTCTCTCAGATCAGCTCTCTCTTTCTCCCTCTCTCAAATCAGCTCTCTCAAACCTTGCTCTGTGTAGATTAGCAATGGCTGAGCATGGTGGGTCCATGGAGGTGACCTTGCTCCGTGTAGATCGGCAATGGCTGAGCATGGTGGGTCCGTAGAGGTGCTGTGGTTTGGGTTCGTGTGTTTGGGTCCATGGATTTGGTCCATGGAATGGGTCTAGGTCTGTGTAGATCGGTGGTGGTGGTGGGTTTGCTCATTAGTGGGTTTTTTTTAGATGGGTTTGGTGATTGGTGGTAGTGGGTTGATGGTGGTGTGGGTTTAATGGGTTTTGGGGTTGCTTTGGTTGTTGTTGGTGGTGGTTCATGGTGGATTTATGGGTTTAGTGGTGGTGGATTTGTGGGTTTTTGGGTGTTGGAGGTGGTGGTGGTGTGTGTATGGTGTTGGAGAGGTTGCGGATTTTTTTTTTTTTTTTTTTTGGTGATTGTTGGGGTGTGTGTGGTGGTAAGGTGGTGGGTGGTTGAGCTCCTCTTTCTCATGTGGTGGTTGCTGGAGAGATAGAGACAAAGAAGAGAGGAAAGAGAGAGATGGGAGAAGATGTGGTGGTGGTGGCAGTGGGGGTTGTCGTGGTCGGAGCTGGGTCTGTGGCTGGGTCAGGGGGGCGGCGGCGTGAGAGGTCTGAAAGTTAAGAGAGAGAGAGAGAGAGAGAGTTGAGAGATTGTGAGAGTTTTGAGAAGAAAAGAAAAAGAAAAAGAAAATATTTTAATCGGGCTGGGAATAAAAAATTATTATTATTTTTAGCTTTTAGCTATAGTGCACATCTATCTATAGATATGCATTGTAGCAATGAAGTTAAAAAAAATACCTTTAGCTCCATTGTTGCATGGCTGTTTTTGGTGTTTTGGTGGAGCTAAATAGTAGAGCTAAAATAGCTATATATCTATTTAGCTCCACTACTGCAAGTGCTCTTAATTGGATTTTTAGTGAAGACAGTGTTTGAATTCTAAATCTATTATTAGATACCAAGAGTTAGGTTATTTTGAATATATACTATTGTAAGTTTCTTTAAAAAACCTTCTTCCCTCTTGATGAAGTGCAAATTGTCACTCTTGTAGGTTCGTCCAGATGGAGCCGTATCTTCGTCGGTGTCACTGTGAAAATGGTAAGGTAGCTCCCTTAAGGTGGACACCGATGTGGTGCCTGCCACAACGTCTCCGATGCCAAAGTCAGTATAAGAGAACTTTGAGAAAATAACAAAGTATCAGAATAACTAGTAATGCTTTGAGGTGTGTTTGTGTACCTTGTGTTGGTGTTGTGAGGGCTCTATATATGCTCCCACAGCCCCTAGCCGTTGTGGTTGTTAATGTGGCTTTAATGCCTCTTTTGGTAACGTCTCATGCTTAGTAATGTGTGCCTTAATGAGGCATCCAACGGTCTGTACAGCTGGTCTTGTAACCGCTCGGGACATTATTGGCTGTATTGAATGGTTTTGTTACCTTCGTCAGTGATATGGACATGTGGTTAGTTCGTCTCAGAGGACAGCCTCGTCGGTCTCGGTGAGGTCGTCCAAGAAAGGTGAGTTCGTCAGTCCCATCAGATGGTGAGTTCGTCAGTCCCATCAGATGCCCCCCAGATTCTGTGGTCGTCGTGACGTGTTATGACGACCACCAGAAGATGAAAGGTTTCCTAATCAGACATAGCTCTTAGAGGCAGAGAACTCAAAGTTGAAAAAAGACTTGATTATCGCCATGGACGAGGCCAACACACTAAAGGAGAAGATCAAGGTCATCACTGTTAAGGCCGTTAAGACTTTTTAGCAGACTGAAGATCTGTTACGATACCTCGTCAAGCACCCAACTGGAGCGAATCTGGGGAACCTTGATCTTGAGGACGTCAGTAACTTACATCCGTCCAGGCGGAATCTTGTTACTTAGCCAGTTTTTTTGTGACTTACACCCATTGAAGGGATCTTGTCATTTTTGGCTTCGTTATTAACTTACATCCGTCCAGACGGAATCTTGTTACTTAGCCAGTTTTGGCTTCGTCAGTAACTTACATTCGTCTAGGCGGAATCTTGTTATTTAGCCAGTTTTGGATTCGTCAGTAACTTACATCCGTCTAGGCGAAATCTTGTTACTTAGCCAGTTTTGGCTTCGTCAGTAACTTATATCCGTCCAGGCGGAATCTTGTTACTTAGCCAGTTTTGGTTTCGTCAGTAACTTACATCCGTCCAGGCGGAATCTTGTTACTTAGCCAGTTTTGGCTTCGTTAGTAACTTCCATCCGTCCAGGCCGAATCTTGTTACTTAACCAGTTTTGGCTTCGTCAGTAACTTGCATCCGTCTAGGCGGAATCTTATTACTTAGCCAATTTTGGCTTCGTCAGTAACTTACATCCGTCCAGGCGAAATCTTGTTACTTAGCCAGTTTTTGTTTTTTAAGCTGCTCGATTTGCTCGCGCTAAGTCATTGGCTGAATAGTTTTTTTTATTGCTTTCAAAAATGAATATAACTGTCTGTTACATCTATTGATGGTACTTCTTCAAGTGCCCAATGTTCCCTGGTTGCGGTAGTTTTTGCTCGTCTATGGTCTCCAGGTGATAACTGCCTTGTTTGGAGTAATGGGCGATCCGGTAGGGTCCTTCTCAGGTTGGGCCGAGTTTCCCTTGGGCAAGGTCTTTTCCACATCCTTTATCGCGGCTAAAGCATATTCAGCGTTCATGTACTTCTATGCCTTCAGGAGCATCTCTGCCATCGTCTTTGGTGGATTCTTCGCAAGTGAATCCACAAGATCTCTGGATCTCAGTCCTGCTTTGAAGGTCGTCAGTTGCACCTTGTCATCAGCTTCATCCACCTCTAGAGTCTCCCGAGTAAAGCGTTTCACGTACGACCTTAGGGTTTCCTTCTCTCCCTCTCTAATGGTGAGTAAGTGGTCTGCTGGCCTCTTTGGACGCTGCCCCCCTATGAAATGACGCAAGAAGGCATTGCTCAATTGCTCAAAGTTGTCCACGGACGATGTCGGCAACTTTGTGAGCCATTCCCTTGCAGCTCCTTTGAGAGTGGTGGGAAAGGAACGACACAATATCTCGTTGGGTGGCTGTTGAAGACTTAGCGTCGTCTTGAAGGTATTAAGGTGATCTTGAGGGTCTCTGAGTCCGTCGAACGACTCAAGCTGAGGTAAACGAAACTTTGACGGCATGGGGCATTGAAGTACCGCCGCGGTGAAGGGTGAATCCGTGGCCCTTACCATTCTGTTTACGCTTCGGTCTGTCTTCTCCTTGATGGCGTTTCTCAGTTCGTCCATCTCCTTCCTCATCTCTCGAAGGAGGTCTGACTTCTGTTCGTCTGGAGTAATTGGTCTTTGATGAATGCTCCTCCTATGGCTATCCCCTTCTCCTTCCACATTATCCTTGGATAGATTCTCCTCATGTTGAGCCTGCTGAAGCCGTAGCTTCATTTTCTGATTTTGTTTGGTGAGTTCTTCAATGGTGGCTGCAAGAGCTTGAACTTGTTGGGCCAAGGCTGCGGAATCTGGATTGGGTTCCATCTGAACGTAGAAGTTGATGGAAACTACATTTTCAAATATGAATCTGAAAATATCGTTCCCACAGACGGCGCCAAACTGATGAATTGCAAATCGTCAGTCTTGTAGGTTCGTCCAGATGGAGCTGTATCTTCGCCGGTGTCACTGTGAAAATGGTAAGGTAGCTCCCTTAAGGTGGACACCGGTGTGGTGCCTGCCACAACGTCTCCGATACCAAAGTCAGTATAAGAGAACTTTGAGGAAATAACAAAGTATCAGAATAACTAGTAATGCTTTGAGGTGTGTCTGTGTACCTTGTGTTGGTGTTGTGAGGGCTCTATTTATGCTCCCACAGCGCCTAGCCGTTGTGGTTGTTAATGTGGCTTTAATGCCTCTTTTGGTAACGTCTCATGCTTAGTAATGTGTGCCTTAATGAGACATCCAACTGTCTGTACAACTGGTCTTGTAACCGCTCGGGACATTATTGGCTATATTGAATGGTTTTGTTACCTTCGTCAGTGATATGGACATGTGGTTAGTTCGTCTCAGAGGATAGCCTCGTCGGTCTCGATGAGGTCGTCCAAGAAAGGTGAGTTCGTCAGTCCCATCAGATGGTGAGTTCGTCAGTCCCATCAGCTCTCATTGTGTGTGTGTGTTAAAAATATTTAATATTCTTAAAATAAAAAAATAAAAAAATAAAAACCCAAAAACTTATCAATTGAGCCAATTAGATCCAACTACTACAAACGATACCCTTATTCATTGCTACATTTTTTTTAAGTCAAATATTGGCATTAAGCATGACCAATGACATTCTTTTGTGCCAATGACGCTGGAATGTATGGTGCATTGTTAAAGCTGTTGTGTAAAGTAAATCAAAACTTTTTGGTAGGCCAAAATAGAAAAATTATGCACAACTAGATGTGAATGATGTAAGATTCGGACTAAAATGAAATTGTTAAGATCATGTTCAAAGTAACTTTAATGATTTCATTTCTAATTGAAACTACAAAGTTAAAAGCGTAATAATTAAAAAAGCTTTTGAGATTAAATTGTGATTGGGTCAAATTTCAATGAATAATTTGTTTGTCTAAAAAATACTGAATATGTTAATTTAAATGGATTCCTAAAAGTTCATTTTAGTCCAAATTTAAGGGATTTATACGTAGCAGTTCAAAGATTGTGAACTAAATTGAAATAGGCCATTTACAAATAGGTTAATTGTAATTTTTTTTTAAATGAAAGTTTTAGTGTCACTAACACTGTATAGTGTATATGATATCATCTAAGGAAAAAAAAAACACTATATACACTATATAGTATCATTATGGTTGTCACACAAAGATCTGACACAAAGATCAATAGTGGTAAAGATTTGGGGCCTTGGCTTGGGCCCTTGAACATGTAGCTGACTTGACTTATCGTAATGGGCTTTTACCCACAGGCCACCACAGTCCTTCATCGAGTCAGTACCAATTAAAACCACTGTTTACTGATGTGGCATGCGCAGCATTAGCACCTCAACTCAGTCTACTCAGTACTCACTATTGCATATTTCACATTCAAATTTAGGAGAAAGTGTATAGATACAAAAAATAAATGCAAGTGGTGAGCCTAAACGAAAATTAGAAAACATATGTTAACTTAACTGTTGAGAAAAAGTAAAGAATCTTATAGTTTGATTAAAATATTTTTATGCACAAAATATTTAAGAGTTTAAGAAGAAAATAATTCAAGTTTCAGGTTAGAAAGATATTACAGTATTCTTTTTTTAGTAAATTTTTTTGGGTACCATTACTCGTCACAGAAAATATTCTTCACATTGTGCACCCATGCGCCCAATCGCCACGGGCCCACCAGCTCGGCCACCACAACACAATAATTAATGTATGTAGCCTAAACTGCATTGAATGGTGTCCCATGCGACGCAGTAAAAACTGTTAGAAGCCCTTTTCACAGTTTTTTATTTTTTTTTTAGTTTACCCAAAAAAAAAACTGTTAAAAGGGCTTCTTGTTTTGTTCTTGTGAATATAAACTTGGTTTCACGCGGTTCAATAATTGCAATGGGCTTCTCAGTTTTCACACAATTCCAAAACAAGAACAGCACACAACACATGACATTAACCGCACTTATCCACCATCAGAGACATAAATGCATTTACAGTTTTTAACACTAATTTAAGTCAGGATTCTGAACCAACTATCTATCTACAATTAAGGCCTATCCTTATTATAGACCATTCACCGCCTCAGGAGGGGTGGCCCAGTGGGTGAGATCCCGCATGCAAGCACAAGATTCTTTGTTTGAGTTGTGGCGGGTATCATGTGGGGGGTGGGCTTCTAACTTACATTGTGCCTCATCTACTGACTCTCTTGGAGTGTTAGAGTAAAGTCTGTGGCACTCTGGTCACAGTAGTTATGGTTCAATCCAACATTCTCTAGAGGGAGGTGTCCCTATTAGGTCACGCCCTGGAGGGTAAGCCACATATGATCGCCCCCGCCCCCCTTCCCCTTTTATTAATAAAAAAAAAAAAATTATAGACCATTCACCTACCTATCAAAGCCACCAAAAAAAAGACTCAAATTCTAGCAAATGCATGTCATCCTATGATCAATGAAACCTGTGTACATATTTAAATTGAAAAAAAAAAAAAGGAAGGCCTTGTTTACAAAAGTCTTGTAGTATTGTACAATGGTATATATTTTTATTTTTTTAAATTATTATGGAGAGAACTTAAATTTAAGAACAAAATTTATGTACAGTACTTTAAGGCAATGTTTGGATAGCGTTGCGTTTTGACTGAGGTGCGTTTCTGCGTTTTTTTTTTTTTTTTTTTTTTTTTTTTTTTTTTTTTTTTCTTTTTTTCACGCGTTTTTCCCACAAGCGGCTACTGTTCATGCAACAGTAGCCGCAACTTTTGACTGTTCTTTCATGAACAGTGCATCCGTGCACTGTTCATGGACCCACAAATTTCATTTTTTATTAATTTTTTCATTAAAAATGGGTCCCACGGTACTATTCACACATTTAAAAATTATTTTATTACAGTGTTTTCAGTTTTCAGTTTTTAGTTTCAGCAAAATAAATTCTATCCAAACAGACCCTAAGTGTTGTTTTTTAGATTATTTTCTTAAGATTTTGCCATGTGGTTATTTAATTTAAAAAATATAATTTCATCCATGAGAAAAATGTTACATGGTAGAATCTTAAGAGAGGAATCTAAAGAATAACACCAGGGCCGGCTCTATGGTGGAGCAAAAAATGCAACCGCCTAAGGCCCCAAATAAAAAAAAGGCCCCTAAATTTTAACCAAAATGATTATTTATAATCAATAAATAAAATAATTTTTTTTATTAGATGAAAAACAAATAAAAAAATAGAGAAAAATGCAACGTCGTCCACAATATTTTTCACAACACTTTTACAACTAATGCTAAGTAGCAAGTTATTACAGCCTATTGTTGATGGCAAAAAAATAATTATAGTGATATTTTCAAATAAAAAACAAAAAGCAGTTTAAAATTTAGGATTTGTTGTAAAAAATATTGTGAATGTTGCACTTCTAAAAAAAAAAAGAATAATAATAAGAGTTTAATTAGCAAACTTTTACTAGTTTTCATCTAAATCTACCACTAACACCACTGTTTTACTTACCACTATCAATCTACCACATCAACAAGTATGAAAAATTTTGTCAAATTTTTTTTGTCTTAAAAATTCAAAAAAAAAAAAAATTTCTATGTAGTTCATGTTAATTAGTAGTAATTTTGCATCTAAATAAGATGATCAATTTCCGCTTTAGGCCCCCAAATGCATCAAGCCGCCCCTGAATAACACCTAAGTATTGTTCTAAATTTAAATCTCTCTACTCTTGCTTATTTTTTAAGGGAAAAAAAATGAAACCCTTGTATAACTATAATGTCCTCATCTTTAATGTGTTCATATGTAGTGACGCACGGAATCAATATATATAGTAATGCACACTTATACACGTGATATTATGAGTATGACGTTCTTAATGTTTACACACACAAAAAAGGATAATTACAAAATGTTAAGTAAGCTGTTTTTGTTCACCGAATTAAAGTCTGCAATGCCCTGGCCAAGAAGAAAGAAGAAGAAGAAGAAGAAGAAAGAGAATTGTTCATTGAATTTAGCTTCATATAGTAATGTTTACACAGAATAGATACTACACGTTAAGAAAGTGCTATTCAGTCTATAAAATGCTCTTGTTAAATTAAATGTAAGGGGAAAAAAACAAGAAAAGAAAGAGAGTTGTTCATTGAATAAAACTGTAATTTATGTTCAAGCAGAATTACCTAAGGCAGTAAGGCTGCAGTGCAGAAGCCGAGAACTTACCTAAGAGTCTAAGGGCTTTTAATGCTGGTTCATTGTCAAATCACCATATAAATAGTCAGGCTGTTAATCATAAGAATGTACTAGTGTTCATCAGAAAAACAATGGCAGCTAAAACCATAGTATTCCTCCTATTGGCAATTTGTTCATTCTTAACTTTAGCCTTGGGCTGCTATTCCGAGGGCTACCAAGTGGGAAGTGCCCAAACATTTCAAAATTCATTGATTGCTGATGATACCGAAAACAATACCACCAATGAGTCACACGTTCCTCGTACGATCACTAATGGCACCTGCACAACGAAAACGAATAACCTAGCGGGGAGTACCGGTGTGGTACTGGCCAAGTACCCTCCGAAGGTCAAATTAGAATTATTCTCGCTGCTCTAGAGTGCTAGAGAGGGTAAATTACGCGTACCTTGGTTTGTGAGGGTGCTTGGGTTTTTATAATAGAGAGGGCTGACCCTCTTTTCCTTGGAGTAGAAGTCTTTTCCTTGTAGGAGTCTCCTTAGGCGTATTTTACGGGATTCTTTCCATATAGGAGTCTTTAGGTTCCATGAAACGTGGGGAGCAAGTTATTCACTTATACGTGCAAAATGGAAACTTCATAGACTGACGCCGTCAGTTTATGTTATCCCGTCAGTCTATGCTTACTCCGTAAGCTTCAGGAAGTTCGGCCCTATGTGGAGTTCTTTTGCCTTACATCACCGTCAGCCTAGAAGGTATGCTGACGGCAAGACCATCTCGTCATCCTTGTTAAGTCTGCATCTTCACCCTTACCAGGTCTGCACCGTCGCCTTTGTCAGGTACGTGCCGTCACCCTTGTCAGGCATGTGCCGTCACCCTTGCCAGTGTTTTTATCCTCATCATTTGCCCCCTACTCCATACCTCCGTCACCCTCTGCACTGACGGGTTATGGAGTTTGTTTTCAAAAGAGGCAGAAACATCGCGTAGATCTGAGCATTTAATGCCCTGGACAGGTGGCTCGTTCCCATTGGCCTCACTCCTGACGAGACGTCGCTTCGTCTTCCGCGCCATTTTTTCCATATATATAAACAGCGTTTTCAGTCATTTTTCACTATTTCAACCCTGCTGAATTTGTGGAGAGACAGACCGTCGCTCACCTTTCGTCAGCTTCACCACCGTCACTTTACCGTTGCTGTCTCTAGAGCCGTCCAGAAGGCTTCCATACCGGTGAGTTTTCATCCTCTCTCCTTACTTCTTTTTCTTTTTATTTTTTGGCTCATAAGTGAGGCCGTCAGCCTAGGTACTTAGTTTGAACCCGTCACTTGTAGGTAGTCAGATGTCGAGTGACGCGTCTTGTGACGAGTCGTCAGTCCGCGAGGGAGCGGGCTACGACGAGGCCTTTGGTTCTAGAAATGAGTCAGAGTTCTCCCTCCCGTCAGAGAGAGAGTCGTCAGCCCAATCTCCTGACAGTGAAGAGAGTTTTGCTGAGGGAGATGGGGATGAGGGAAGAGGGGATGAAAATGATGGGGTTGGAATGGATGTTGACGGGGATGGCATAAATGTTGACGGGGATGATAGTGACGGGGCTGAGAGATCCAGTGAAGGGACCTCGGAGGGTTCCGGAGATAACCGTCCCTTCATTCTTCCTGAGGATTGGGCCGTCAACAAATTTTTGCCTGGGATGAGTGGTAAGGTCTTTAGGGAGTTACGGGTTCGCTATCAGATCCCAGACCACATTCCCATCCGTCTCCCTAGAGAGGGTGAGAGGTGTTACTCCGGGCGGACAGCTGACGTCGGTATGTATGACGCCATGTTTGCTGCGGGCCTGAGGTTACCGTTGACGGCTCTACACCGTCAGCTAGCTGATTTCCTAGGAATATCCGTCACCCAGATTGCCCCAAACGCCTGGAGGACCTTTATAGGAGCTGAAATCCTATGGGGCAGTCTTAGCGGAGGACACCGTCAGCTTACACTGGGAGAGTTCTTTTATTGCTACAGGCCTCACCATATTGCCTCGTCTAAGGGGACGTATCACTTTAATGCCCGAGAGAAAGGGCTACGGTTAGTGTCAGATATGCCTGACTCAAATAGGAACTGGAAGAGTAGGTATTTCTTTGTTGAGGGGACGGACTGGGTATGCCGTCAGGAGGAGTGGGCGACGATGCCCAGTGGTTACTTTGACAATACCTGGGCCTTTGTCAAGGATTCAGGTCAATCCCGTCACCCATGAGGCTCGTGTGTTTTTTGAAGTGACGGTACTAACACTTGTTATTCTTTTCTTTTCAGCTTATACCCGCCCGCATATAACTGACGAGCAGGAGGAGTTCATCCAGCGGATTCTAGAAATCCCTTTGGAAGACCGCAAGTGCAGGAACTTGATTACCCTTGACACCCTCCATTTGTATTGTGGGGGCCCAGATCCGTCAGAGGAAGCTCGTAGGTTGGAAGGGTTTGCGCATCGACGTGAGTAGAGTTAGTTCCCGTCAGTTTAATTATTTCCGTCACTTTTCCTAATCAGTCTTTGTTTGTGTTGTAGAGATGGAATCCGCGAAGCAAAGGATACGGGCAGCCGCAGCTCGTCAGAAGGAGGAGAGGAAGGCCAAGGAAGCAGGGGGGGAAGCCTCGTCAACCCCCACGGCCGTCGCCAAAGTGGCGAAGAGGAAACCTGACGGGAGTGACGGCCGTCCCTCAAAAAAGCCCGCCGTCACTCCGTCAGTCGAACCATTGAAGGAAAAATCCCCTTCGACGTCTGGCCATGGTGCGGGAAAGGGGGTGATGACTTCCGCTGGTCCCGTCACTGAGGGTCCGTGCCGTCTCCTAACCCACAAAGAATATGCCGTCGGGGAGGTTGATTCCCTGATAAAACCAACGGACATGGAGCCCTGTGATCAAGTAGGGACGGAGGATTTAGGGGCGTCGGCCCTCTTTGATCTCTCCAGGGTAAGTTTCTCACATTTTTGGGTTGAACATGCCGTATCTTGTTTTGGCGTACTTTTTATTTGACGGATATGCTCTTTCAGGCCTTGGTTCGTGTCAAAGCCCTCCGTGACCGTTGCGTGGCGAAGGAGGGGGTCGTTAGTCGAGTTCGCAGCCATAACAAGAACTTGCTGAATCAGCAGGCTCAGTATAAGGAAGCCGTCCGTCTTCTTAACTAGGAGCTGCAGGAAGTCAAGGAGAAACTGACGACGGTCAGTGGCGAGAACGTCAAGCTCCAAGGAGAGGTGACGGCTCTGGAGGAGAAGTTACAGACGGCGGGGGCTGACGCGATTGGACACTTCAAAACGTCGCAGTCATTTATCGACTCATGTGGTCAATATTACGGCACTGGGATTTCAATGGATGATGGAGACGACGTCTCTCTTCAGCCAGAACCCACTCCGGAGCGCGACGGCTCGGTAGTCCTGGCTCAGCCTGCTGCTAATCCTACAGCTTCAGATTCTCCAACCGTTATCGTGGATGTTGAAGATCATCAGGCTGACGGAAATCCTGCTGACGCTCCTCCTGCTTAACCATGGCTATGTAAAATTTTTTGAAAATAGTTGTAATCTTTAGACGGTTTTTTGGAGAACAGTTGTAATTTTTTTTTTTTAAACAGTTGTAGTTTTAAACAGTTGTAATTTTAAACAATTGTAGTTTTAAACAATTGTAATTTTTTAAGTGCCCTTGACGTTTATGCATAGTTGCACGTATTTCATTTCCGTCGCTTTTATCTCTATCTCAGACAAATGTTGGAAATTTCCGTCTGCTTTTAATACGTCGGCTTTTTAAACTGTTTAAATATCCCGTCAGCTTTACGACCGTCGGTTTACAAGTTGTCTTTTGACATCTTTGTTGGTCCGTCAGTTTTGAGGACCTTGCCTCTAAGATGGTTATTCCACCTTATCGGACCGTCAGCCCTTAGGCTGTTAGTTTTTTTTTTTTTGGGCCGTCACCTTCTTGGCCTTGGCCTTGATGTCATTTGACATCCTTTTGGTCCGTCAGTTTTGAGGACTTTGTCCCTACGATTGTTACTCCATCTTGTTGGACCGTCAGTCTTTTGGCTTTTAGCTTTTTTGGGCCGTCACCTTCTTGGCTTTGGCCTTGATGTCATTTGACATCGTTTTAGCCCGTCAGCTTTGAGGACTTTGTCCCTACGATGGTTAGACCGTCGCTCTTTTGGCTTTTAGCCTTTTTGGGCCGTCACCTTCTTGGCCTTGGCTTTGATGTCATTTGACATCGTTTTAGCCCGTCAGCTTTTTAGGTGTTGATGTCTTTTGACATATTTGTCGATCCGTCGGCTTTTTAGCCTTTTCGGACCACTGTTTTCTTGGCTTTTTTAGCCTTGATGCCTTGACATCTTTCATTAGTCCGTCAACTATTAAGGCCTGGGCCCTGTGATGGTTCCTCCATCTTATTGGACCGTCGGCTTTTTCTTTAGTCCGTGTGTTATGGACTTAGTCGTTTTTTGGGCTGCAAACTTAGTGGACCGTCGGAAGGAAAATACACTTCAGCAATTTCTGAATAAAACTCCTCTTATTGCCATGCATTTAAATAAAAGTAATTAAAACCAAATCCTGCCCCTTGGGCTAAAAAAGTTGTTGCGAAAAAACTAAAATAAACGATAAATCTGAGGAGTTAAACTATAATTTGCTGAAAAAATATAAAAGGAGTTGGTCTTCATGCTGCTGCTCCTATTGGTAGTACTTCCGTAGATGCTCGGTGTTCCATGGATGTGGTAGTTTCTGTCCCTCCAATGTTTCAAGGTGGTAAGTACCTTTTCTCTGCCACGACGAAACTCGGTAAGGACCTTCCCAATTGGGGCCGAGTTTCCCTTGGGTAGGGTCCCTAGCGGTGCCCATGACTTTTCTAAGAACAAGGTCTTCGACTTGGAAGTCTCTGTGTCGGACCCGAGAGTTGTAGCATTTGGCCATGCGATCCTGGTACCTAGCGAGCCTTTGTTGTGCTGCTGCCCTGATCTCGTCCACTAGGTCGAGCTGTAGTCGCATAGCCTCGTCGTTTCTGCTCTCATCGTGGTTGTGTACCCTGTAGCTTGCGAGTCCAACTTCGGCCGGGATGACTGCTTCGCTTCCGTACGTCAGGCGGAACGGAGTCTCTCCTGTGGGTGTTCTTGCCGTCGTCCTGTATGCCCATAGTACACTTGGCAATTCTTCGGGCCATATACCTTTTGCCCCCTCGAGCCGAGTCTTGATGATCTTTAGCAAGGATCGGTTCGTGACTTCGACCTGTCCATTAGCTTGAGGGTGGGCGGGGGAGGAGTAGTGGTTCTTTATTCCCAACTGTGAGCAAAAGTCCCGGAAGTGATCGTTGTCGAACTGTCTCCCGTTATCCGAGACAAAGACTCTAGGAATGCCAAACCTGCATACGATGCATCTCCAGACGAAGCTCCGAACGTTTTTCTCCGTAATCGTGGCTAAAGCTTCAGCTTCCACCCATTTCGTGAAATAGTCGATGCCTACTACCAGGAATTTCAACTGCCGTATAGCTGTAGGGAATGGTCCCATAATGTCTAATCCCCATTGTGCGAACGGCCATGGGGCTGTCATTGGGGTCAGCTCTTCGGTCGGTTGTCTGATGATATTGCTGAACCGTTGGCATTTGTCGCAGGTCCTGACGTAGGCTTCGGCGTCCTTCTGCATGGTGGGCCAATAATACCCTGCTCGTACAAGCTTGTGTACCAATGATCTGGACCCTGAGTGGTTTCCGCAGATTCCTTCATGTACTTCTCTCATGATGTAGTCTGCTTCTTCCGCACCCAAGCATCTCAGATACGGTCGGGAGAAACCTTTCTTGTATAGGACGTCTTTTATCAGGATGAACCTTGCCGCCTGGACTTTAAGTTTCCTTGCGGCGTCCTTCTCGTCTGGTAAGACCCCGTCTTTTAAATACGAAACTAACGGTGCTGCCAAGCTGCTGTCGGAACATATTTCCTGCATGTTGCTGAGATCTATTAGCGGGGAAAGCTGTACAAAAGAGAGTACATTACCAGGGATGACCATTTGTTCAGCTGAAGCGGCCTTCGCGAGACGGTCGGCTCTCTGGTTTTCTTCTCTGGGAATCTGGACGACTTTGGCTTCTAGGTCTCCCACCCTTGTCTTTACTTCGCCAAGGTACCTTTTCATCTTTTCGCCCTTGCAATCGTAGTCTCCGTTTATTTGGTTAGTGATGACCTGTGAGTCGCAGTAGATGACTACCCTGGCGGCTCCTGCTGCTTTGGCAAGGTCAAGTCCTGCTATCAGAGCCTCATACTCTGATTCATTGTTGGTGGCAGGGAAGTCGAAACGGACCATACATTCGATGGTGTCTCCCTCGGGCGATAGCAGCACGATGCCGGCCCCTGCGGCTTGTCTGTTGGACGATCCGTCCGTATATATGCTCCATTGAGGGGACTCTGCTGCCCCCTCATCCTCCCCATGGGTGAACTCAGCTATAAAGTCGGCGACGATCTGTCCCTTGATAGCGGTCCGCGGGCGATATTGAATGTCAAATTCGCTTAGTTCTATGGCCCAGAGTGCTAATCGTCCCGCCGTCTCAGGGCTGCTCATCGCCCGTCGTAAGGGCTTGTCCGTTAGGACGTTTATAGTATGAGCTTGGAAGTATGGTTTGAGCTTACGGGCTGCCGTAATCAATGCGAAGGCAAGTTTCTCCATGGGCGGGTATCTCTCTTCGGCACCGTGAAGCGCTCGGCTTGCGTAGTACACGGGTTTCTGCACCTTCTCTTCCTCTCTGACCAAGGCCGCGCTAACGGCTGCGGGGGAGACGGCTAGATAGAGGAAAAGTTCCTCTCCTGGCTGCGACGGGCTTAGCAGTGGTGGGGAGGAGAGGTAAGCCTTCAATCTTTCGAACGCTTGTTGGCACTCGTCAGTCCACTCGAAGGATTTCTTCAATGTTCGGAAGAAGGGCAAGCACTTGTCCGTCGCCCTTGACACGAACCTATTCAGTGCCGCTATCTTTCCATTGAGGCTTTGCACCTCCTTCACATTTCTTGGTGGTGCCATATCCATAATGGCCCGGATCTTGTCCGGGTTTGCCTCGATCCCTCTTTGAGACACCATGAATCCCAAGAATTTTCCTGCCGTCACTCCAAAGGCACATTTCCCCGGATTGAGTTTCATGTTGTAAGAGCGAAGGGTGTCGAATGTTTCTTTGAGATCTCCTAGATGATCTTCCTCCCTTCGGCTTTTGACTAGCATGTCGTCTACGTAGACCTGGACGTTCCTCCCAATTTGTTGCGCGAACATTTTGTTCATGAGCCTTTGGTATGTTGCGCCCGCGTTCTTCAGGCCGAAGGGCATGACCTTGTAGCAGAATAGGCCTTGGCTGGTCACGAACGACGTTTTCTCCTGGTCGGCTTCGTGCATCAGGATTTGGTTGTATCCTGAGAAAGCGTCCATGAAGCTCAGCAACTGATGTCGGGCCGTAGAGTCTACTAGGACATCGACCCTGGGAAGGGGGTAGCTGTCCTTGGGGCAGGCCTTGTTAAGGTCGGTGAAGTCCACACACATTCGCCATTTTCCGCTCGCTTTCTTCACCATCACTACATTTGCTAACCAGTCGGGATAGTACACTTCCCTGATGAAGTTTGCATCCCGTAGCTTTCTGACTTCCTCTGCTATGGCTCGGTCCCGCTCCGGGGCAAACACCCTCTTCTTTTGTCTGACGGGTGAAAAGGCGGGCGACACATTCAGCTTATGCACCATGATTGAAGGATCTATTCCTGGCATATCTTCATGACCCCATGCGAATATGTCTTGATTTTGCCTAAGGAATGTTATGAGCTCTTGACGGGTCGTGGTGTTAGCGAGTGTTCCAATCCTGGTCGTTCGGCCAGGATCGGAACTGTCAAGGGGTATTTCTTCTAGCTTCTCAACCGGCTTCGTTACCGTCCGGTGCTCTTCTATACTTAAAGTCTGAACCTGATCCTCCATTTCCACCATGGCTATGTAACATTCGCGCGCGGCCATCTGATTCCCGCGCAACTCCCCTACTCCGTAGTCAGTTGGGAACTTAATCATCAGGTGGTAGGTGGAGGTTACTGCCTTCCATGAGTTGAGCGTGGGTCGCCCGAGGATAGCGTTGTAGGCTGATGAGCAATCAATAACCAAGAATGTCACGTCCCTGGCTATCTGTTGGGGGTAATCACCCACAACTACGGATAAGGTGACTGCGCCCAGTGGGAATACTCGGCTCCCGCCGAAGCCGACAAGCGGGGCATTTGTTGGGATCAGTCGCCCCCTGTCGATCCTCATCTGCTGGAACGCGGTGTAGTATAAGATATCTGCTGAACTGCCGTTGTCGACGAGCACCCGGTGCATATTGTAATCTCCTACACGCAAGCTGACGACGAGTGCGTCGTCATGTGGATGGTGAAGGCGTC
Organism: Quercus robur; assembly: GCF_932294415.1. Taxonomy (NCBI): domain Eukaryota; kingdom Viridiplantae; phylum Streptophyta; class Magnoliopsida; order Fagales; family Fagaceae; genus Quercus; species Quercus robur. The sequence goes on along the minus strand of NC_065535.1, from coordinate 28,895,243 downwards.
GTGCGTCTTCTTTTGAGAATCCGATCACGGGACCTTCTCTTCTTGCTATCTTCGGCACGGCTCCCGTCAGTTGAACATTCTGTATCAGCCGGAGATAGGTCTTACGGGCCTTCTTGGATGACCCGGCAGCGGTTATCCCTCCTACGATCATCCTTATATCCCCAATTGGGGGCCTTGGTCGCTCATTGTCCCGTCGGGGGTGCTGGTCTTGTGCGGGGGGATCCGCCCTCTCCTTGCTAACGAATCTCTGCAGCTTTCCTTGTCTAATAAGGGCTTCAATCTGCTGCTTGAGGTCATAGCAATCTGCTGTGTCGTGGCCGTGGTCGCGGTGGAATCGGCAGTACTTATCTCGTGAACGTTTGTTGGGGTCACTCTTCAGCTTCCCTGGGAACGTCAGCGATTCCTCGTCCTTGATCTGCATAAGGACTTGATCTATCGGGGCTGTTAGCGGAGTGAAACTTGTGAACCTTCCCCCCAGGGGCTTAGGGCGTCTTTCGTCCCTTCGGTCCGCGGTTCTTGCCTTCTTTCGGCTTTGGTCCTGCCGACCGTCTTCCTGCCGTTCTCTTTTTCTAGGCCTCTCTTCCCGAGCTAAGAGTGCATCTTCAGCGTTCATATACTTTGTGGCACGATAAAGTACTTCTGACATGGTTTTTGGGTCGTTTTTGTATATGGAAAACAAAAACTTGCCCTTCTTCAAATCATTTGTAAATGCCGCAACAAGTATCTTGTCGTCCGCTTCGTCGATTGAGAGCGCCTCTTTATTAAAACGGGAGATGTAGGCTCTTAGAGTTTCGTCTTCTCGCTGCTTCATACTCATCAAGCAAGCCGTAGACTTCTTGTACCGATGGCCTCCAATAAAGTGTGCGGTAAACTGAGCGCTGAGTTCCTTGAAGGTGCTGATGGAGTTTGGGGTCAGTCGACTGAACCAAATTCTTGCCGCGCCCTTTAGCGTTGTAGGGAAGGCCCTACACATGATGGCGTCCGCTACTCCTTGAAGGTGCATTAGGGTTTTGAAGGTCTCTAGGTGGTCCAGTGGGTCCTTGACCCCGTCATAACTGTCTATCTGCGGCATGCGGAACTTGCTCGGCAACGGGTAGGAGTTGACGGTAGTGGTGAACGGTGAGTCCGTTCGGTTGACAAGGTCGTCAAGGTCGCTCGATACTCGTCCCTTGAGAGCATTCATCATAACCTCCATTTGTTCCTTCATGGCTTGCATCTCCGCGAGAACGAGGGGCGGAGTGGTTTCCGCGAGGGAGGGGATGCTCGTGTTCTGTCGTTCAGGTTTGCTCGGGGCGTTGCTGGCCTGGGGTCCTTCCTGGTTTCTCCTGTCAGCGCTGGTTCCTTCCTGCTCTGCTCCTTGGTTATTGGGAGCTGCATTCTTCTGTCTCAGTTGCTCTTCTAGGTCGTGATTTTGCTTTGTGAGGCGCTCCACGGCGGCGGCGAGCGTTCTCACTTGTCTTTCAAGCGCGGTTGTAGGAGTTTCCTCTTCCTGAATGTCGTTGTTGGTCGCCATTGAGCGAGTGAGTACCATGTAACTCTCTTGTCTTGAAAGCGAGAACGTGCTAAAGCGATTTCCCACAGACGGCGCCAACTGATGATACCGAAAACAATACCACCAATGAGTCACACGTTCCTCGTACGATCACTAATGGCACCTGCACAACGAAAACGAATAACCTAGCGGGGAGTACCGGTGTGGTACTGGCCAAGTACCCTCCGAAGGTCAAATTAGAATTATTCTCGCTGCTCTAGAGTGCTAGAGAGGGTAAATTACGCGTACCTTGGTTTGTGAGGGTGCTTGGGTTTTTATAGTAGAGAGGGCTGACCCTCTTTTCCTTGGAGTAGAAGTCTTTTCCTTGTAGGAGTCTCCTTAGGCGTATTTTACGGGATTCTTTCCATATAGGAGTCTTTAGGTTCCATGAAACGTGGGGAGCAAGTTATTCACTTATACGTGCAAAATGGAAACTTCATAGACTGACGCCGTCAGTTTATGTTATCCCGTCAGTCTATGCTTACTCCGTAAGCTTCAGGAAGTTCGGCCCTATGTGGAGTTCTTTTGCCTTACATCACCGTCAGCCTAGAAGGTATGCTGACGGCAAGACCATCTCGTCATCCTTGTTAAGTCTGCATCTTCACCCTTACCAGGTCTGCACCGTCGCCTTTGTCAGGTACGTGCCGTCACCCTTGTCAGGCATGTGCCGTCACCCTTGCCAGTGTTTTTATCCTCATCAATTGCTATGCTCATTCTGTGGAATTCAATTTAGCAAATCGTAGCGTTCGGGCACTCACGGTTCTGTCTGATACATGGTGCTCTTCAGGTGCATTGGACCCAGATGGTATGTTAGTGCAAAGTGGTGGCTACAATGATGGGCAACGAGTTGTTAGGTACCTCAAGCCGTGTCCAAATTCTGATTGGGTTGAGGACCCAAAAGGCCTAATTCAACCAAGATGGTATGCTTCAAATCAAATTTTACCAAATGGGAAAATCATTGTTGTCGGTGGGAGATTTCAATACTCCTACGAATTCATCCCTAAAACCTCCAAATCCGATCATAAACTTTACCAACTTCCATTCCTTCAAGAAACTAATTATTATAAGAGTGTACAAAACAATCTCTACCCTTTTACACACCTCTCCCCCGATGGAAATCTTTTCATTTTCGCAAACGACCGTGCAATTTTACTAGACTATGTGAACAACATTGTTGTTAGAAACTACCCGGTTATGCCCGGAGGCTTTTCTCGAAACTATCCTAGTACCGGTTCTTCAGTTCTACTCCCTCTAAAGCTCTTACCAAACAATGCTACCAACACCCCAGACGCTGAGGTTTTGATTTGTGGTGGGACATTGCCATATTCCAATTTCCACGCCAACAATGGAGAATTTCTAGATGCAGCTAAAACTTGTGGTCGGTTGGTTATCACAAAAGGAAATGCTGAATGGAAAATGGAAGATATGCCAATGAATAGAGTGATGGGTGACATGCTATTGTTGCCCACAGGAGACGTGTTGATCATAAATGGTGCCGCAAAAGGAACAGCTGGTTGGAGCGTAGCTAGAGAACCGGTTCTAAACCCGCTTCTTTACCATCCTGATATGCCTAGCAGCAATGGAACCAGCAATGGCAATATTGTTTTTAGTACCAACCAAGAGGTTTGGTATTTTTTTTTTTTTTTTGGTTTAAATTCACTTTTTATGGTATTTTTTTTTTTATATTATAATATAAGCTAATTTTTATCTTTTTATCCCATCAGCATCGAGGCAGGTTTTTGATTTTGAGTCCTACCACAATTCCTCGTCTCTATCATTCAACCGCGCATTTGCTCTCTGATGGTCGTGTTTTAGTGGGGGGGAGTAATCCAAATAGAAACTACAACTTCACCACACTCTACCCTACTGAGTTAAGCCTTGAAGTTTTTTATCCACCATATTTGTGCTCCGATAAGTCTAGGCCATCCATTGCTTGGGTTAAGCCTAGTGTGGAGCTTGGTTATAAGCAGAAGTTTTCTTTAGGGTTTCACTTGAAGGGAAAAGGGGAGATTGAGAAGCTGTACTTGACAATGGTAGCTCCATCGTTTAGTACACATTCCTTTTCCATGAACCAAAGGCTTTTGGTTTTGGCTCTTGAACAAGTGAGCGAAACATCAGCTGGGAACTTTGTTGTTGAAGGTTATGCTCCGGCCACCGCTGCATTGGCCCCGCCTGGTTATTATCAATTGTTTGTGGTCCATGATGGTGTTCCTAGCAGAGGGACCTGGGTCAATATCAAGTAGTATAGTAGGTTGTTGTGCTTATTAAATTGAGAATTTATGACTAAGGGTAGCTAATTAGTCAATTCAAATAAGTCCAATGTCATATAATGGTTCTTAAATGTTTCTATGATCTGTTTCCTGTAAGATCCAATTGATGGATGTGGCCTTTGACTTCATTTATATTTATACGCTGCATCACCATGACACCTTTCTCACACATGCTAGACAAGGTTTTTTTTTTTTTTTTTTTTTTTTTGAGAAACAAACACCCACGCAAGGGAGAGTGAAAAAAGTTTTAACACAAATACATATCACAATTTAAATCAAAAACCATGGTAATTTTTGAGGGAGAGTAAAATAAGTTATATTACACACAACATGCACTTTTAAGCAATATGGAACAATTATCTTATTTATTTTATTTTATTTGAGAAACAAATACACACACAAGAAAAAGGGAAAATGGATGCATGCTAGACAAAGTTTGTTTTTAATTTTGAGAAAAACTAGACAAGTTTGTTTATTATATTGTATATAGAGTATGTGTAGTTTTTGGTGATTATAATTAGTGTAATGCCTTTTCCCCCTTTTTTAAAGAAAGGTAAAAAATTAGGTTTTTGATAGGATAACTATTTTCATAACATTCTTCACAGTTTATAAAGGTTCTAAGTTGTAATTGTAGTAGCATTATTTTAAATTAACTTTCTACTAACATCATTTTTATATTGCACCACAGTGACCACACAGCAACAATAGTATAATAAGGAAGAAAAAAAAAAGTGAAAATTTTTGTATCCCTAAAGCAATGGAAAGTTATTTAAAGAAAGAAAAGAAAAAATGAGTTATGGTAAGTTTGTTATATATTGTTAGTAGACATAACTGTATAATATTTGCTAATATTGATTCTAACATAATCATATCCAAGGTTGTCAAAATCGGGATCCTACCTACGTAGGATCGTGGGAGGTAGGTAGGATCGTGGATCGTAGGATCGAATCGTGGATCGTAAGATCTTACATTATTTGAGAAAAAAAAACAAAAAATACAAATTGGTATGTTAAATAATCACATAAATTATACATTCATTGATATAATTACCATACATCACTACATTCATTTGTAAACATTATTTAAAGATGCAAAAAACCTCAAAATGTGATACTCTATTAGAATATTTTTTATTTGAGTCTAACTGACACTCTCTCTACATTATAGTAGAAAAACTTGGTCTATTGGGATTTTATTTTTTAATTTGGGTCTAACTGAGCCTTTTGTCAAATTAAAGAAGATTACAAGAAATCAAGGTCGTTTGGGATAGTCAAAATCGTACGATCTTACCGATCTTGAACGATCGCAAAGATCCTTAAAAGATTTAGATCGTTTTGGGTAGGTGGAATCGTAAAATCGTAGGATCGTAGGATCCAGATCAGGATTTTGACAACCATGATCATATCCATGATTGAGACTAAATTCAACAACAATTCTTAGGTTAATTACTTAGACCTATATATTTAGGCATCCCAGATGTATTTAAATGTATAGAAAATATACAAAGCATATACGATATTAATATAGTATATGCTTTGTATATTTTTTATACATTATGCATGAATCATATGCTTTGTATATTTTCTATTTTCATCTGCTTCGTAACGATATACACAATTTTCACGAATCTCTTTTTTTGTCTTTTGTTTTTGTTTATTTTTAATATGGTATCAGAAACACTAGCCATCAATAGTTGTTCCAGTCACTATAAACTCTGCTCATCGTCATTCAACGATATCACAATCAGCTTGCCTTGCTTGACTTCACAAATCTCATCCTTTCTTGAACATGATTCCACAAATTAGTTCATTGTCGAGAAATTGGCCAAACAACTCAAGTTCAAGATGATTCTGAGCTGCCATGCACCCTTAGAAGCCTCTGCAAGTAGACCAACACACCCCACGCGCCGTCATGGACCACAAGCATCAGTCATGTGCCTTCATGCACTACACTATGCACAGCGTCGGCCTATTTTGCCAAGTGTCACATTGCATCATGTCATGTCAACCCATCCATGTGACATCAGCATGAACTATCCATGTTAACATGTGACATCAACATGAACTAGGGAAAAATAGTGTATGCACTAGGCGCATCAGATATCATCTCTATGAACTAGGTAGGATAACAAAACCACTTTAGTCTCATTAATAGCCACATCAGCATCAACATTGTTAAAATGATTGTCGTAGCAAAACACTAACACTGTGTTTGGTTGGGGTGAAAATAGAGAGGATGGAAAACAAAGGGAGAAAAATAGGGTGGACAACAGTGTTTTTCACTGTTTGACAAAAGAAGGAAAATGGGGAGGAAGGAAAACCCGGGAGAAAGTTTTCTCTCCCAGACCCACAATTTTCATCCTCCCAAATCGGGAGGAAAAGGCTGGAGAGAAAAGTGCTCTCACAGCACTTTTACAAAAATACCCCGTTCTGGAATCAGGTGAAAAAAAAAAAAAAAAAAAAAAAAAAAAAGAGAGAGAGCATTGGAGAAAAAAAAGAGAGAATGAGAGTTGCGCTTGCTAGTGCTGGAACGTTCTTGAATGAGGAAGAAAAAGAAAATAAAAGAAGGGGGATAGAGATAAGGACCACATGTGTGGAGGAGAAAAAGAAGAAAAAGAAAAGAAAAACGTATGGATGAAATGAAGACTGAGAAAAGAGAAATAATATAATGAATAAAAAATCCTAATTGATAAATGTTACCACAATATTTTCACAATAAATTTTAAGTAATAGATTGTTATTAGTTAATATTGGTGAGTAAAAAAGTAATTTTAGTAGTGGGTTCAAATTAGAATTAGTAACAACTTTTCACATAATTTTGTTGTGAAAATATTGCGAAAAATGTTGTGGACATAACACTTCTCATTGAAAAATATAATTGTTGGTAAATTTTATATTATTTAATGAGTACAAATAAATCTATTTCTTACCTATTATGTAACAAGGGTATAATAGTCAATTTATATAAACAACATTTTTTATCCTCCCACTTTTCTTTTCAACCAAACAAAAGAGTTTTCCACTCTCCCACTTTTCCATCCCTCCAACCAAATACACACGAGGGAAAACTAAATATTTTCTATCCTCCCACTAATTTTCCATCCTCCCACTTTTCCACTCCTCCAATCAAACAGACCCTAATTATAGCACTATAATAGGTGTCAACAGCCACATCACAACATAGTGTTACGCTAGGATAGCTATTTTCACAACTTTATTCTAATTTTCTTTTGGTAAATAAATTTTCACAATGTTACTCATAACTTGTTAAAATGGTAAGACATAATTTTTTTAAAACTAAAATGGCAAGTCGTAATTAGAGTAATATTATTACTTTTGTATTAACTTACCACAAACATTATTTTTATTATGCATCAATCATAATAAGTCACCCTAGCTACTAGCCACTGAATACTAAATGTCATGTTTATTGGTTTGAGACATGATGTAAACACAGAGTTTTTGAGTTCAATCTGCCATATATATATATATATAATCATAATCAATAATTTTAAAAATAGTTATAAAATTTTTTCCTATTATTATTATGTCGTTAATATGATATGAATTATTTTTATAATCATATCAATTTGTAAGTCTTTTTTTTGAATAAATTATAGCATTTTCCTATTATTATTACTATGTTATTTTCACGGCTTCAGCTACATTTCTGACCATGAGACAAAAACTGGCTGTTAGACTTAGTGCTGCCGACAGATGGATTTTTATTTTTACTGGGATTCCTTCTTCTTTTTTTTTTTTTTTGGGGGGGGGGGGGGGGGGTGGGGGTGTGTGGGTGTGGGTGGGTGGTAATTTGCTTAATATGGTTACCCCAATCCCCATCCAAAATGACCACAATCTGAGTGTAGGGTGGGACTCTATTTGACATCTTTTATAAGTCCCTTTAGACTGTATCAGCATTCAAGACAGAACTACCAACCTTTAAAATGATAAATCCTAGTGCATTGAACATATACAATTGGTACACTTTACTATAGCGATAGTGTAAAAGTGTTCTACCAAAAAAAAAAAAAAAAAGGTAGTGTAAAAGTGCACTACAGTACAATTTCCAGTTCACAGGATATGGCCCCTACTCACAGAATTGGACATAATTGCCCTTGTTCAAAGTGCAAAGCTAAATTTATTGGGATTGTATTTGTATTGGTCAAAAAAAGCTTCTTCTTTTCCCCTCCTCCTAAAGCTAAATTTAGCTATTTCTTTTATATTATACCTCATTCTTCACTTAAATCTAATCTTTTGGTTGTATTAATTGACTAATGGCTATTAAATTGATTTTAATGGTTAAAATGCAAATTATATCCCCTAAGTTTGACTAAAATGAATTTCAGTCATCTAAATTCATTTTGTCCAATTGAAATTCATTTCAGTCTGACCCGAGTAGCCTTGAACCAGGTAGAATCGACTATGCTCCTTTGTTGTGTCATTCTTGGATTTAATATTTTATTTATTTACAATTTAAATTATAGTTTTCCAATTTATTATATTACCCCCTCTCAATCTATTATTATTTGATAATTTTATTAGAGGTTCAAGACCTATGCTTTTTACATGTGAATAAAAAATTAATTAATTAATATTGAAAATGATATTATTTTAGATTTTTTATTTATTTGAAAGATTACTAAACACAATTTTTTTACACTTGTTTATACTTTATTATTTTCTATTAACCGTATAAAAATGGTGAAAATTCATTTGAAATTTGTTTAATTTTTTTAGACATATTTTTAGTAAAAATTTGTTAATGTTTTCCATTTTAATACCTTTATTTGTATTTTGTTATTACCAAATTAATTATGACATCATTACGGTTCAACCTTAAAAACCTTGAACCTCTCCCTTTTCCTGTTCGTTAAACGGTTGGGGTCTGAAAACCATGCTTCTTTTCCCCTCCTCCCAATGGTAAATTTAGTTATTTCTTTTATATTATACCTCATTCTTCACTTAAATATAACATTTTGGTTGTATTAATTGATTCATAACTATTAGTGTGGGGACCGGCCCAAAATAATAGGCTGGCTGGGCCCTAGGCCCGTCCGAGAATGAAGCCCGTCCGAGGAGACATCGTGGCCCAAGCAATCCTTATTTAGGCCCACTAGGGCAAAGAGAACATGTCCGAGGAGTAATTTCTCCTTGGACACTGCAAAATCCAGATCAAAGGCGTGTCCAAGCCATTACAATTCATCTTCCAAATACGTAAAAATGGAGGAAACCCAAGATATTTCAGCAAAGGCTGCCACCACCACATTAAATGCATTACAACTACTCTCCTGGCCGCATTAATGAAGAGAAGACTCCTGAACAGTGCTATCTTGGCTACCGCAACTCACAAAGAATTGATAGGGGTGTCTGATGGGACAGGTGCTCAAGTAGGGGTTTGGATGATCAACAAATGTAAAGCCCAGATGATATGAAAGGGCCTATATAATATGTAAGAAGTCCTCCAAGAGGGGGATGGAGAAAAAGGAAGAGAGAACACTGTAGAGAAATCTTACTCCATTAATCTGTGTCCATTAATCAAGTTTTAGGCCTTATCATTTGTGAGGGACCTCTCTTACGGTGGCATTTTTCGTTCTTATTGCTGTAACCCATGCAACAAACCATTTAAGCTAACTGAAACTAAGTTCTTTAGCCCATACTCTACAAAAAATTCATTGTGTGGGACTTCTTGGGCCAAGACTTGACCGACAAGGATTGGGTCACTGAAATCATGTCCCTATAATTAGAATGATTTCAATTAAAAAAGATAAGGTTAAATGCAAATTGCACCATCTAAGTTTGACTGAAATTCATTTTAGTCATCTAAATTTATTTTCATTCAATTGAATCTTCTAAGTTTCGAATTTATCCAATTCAAGCATTTTGTCTGATTTTGTTGAAAAATTGCTGTAAGGACCCAACAACCAAATGACCTAAATCCATTTAGAATGATGGAATTTGTGCAACCCATCAAGGCCTAAACCGATAGATATTTGTAAAGAGAGTGGGATAAAACAAGGGGACGGGACTTAGCCCGAGGATCAAATCAAAGAGGAAATGACCAAAAGTTAAAGTTTATGTATATCAGAGGTTCTTTACAAGCTTCTTAGGGGTTATCACCACAATTCCTACCCCTGCCACTTTTGGTTAGCCGCTCCATCTGTGTACACCTCCCAGGTGGGAACAATAGAGGCCAAGACTGTCATAGTGTCAACTATTCCTTATCTATCATCGGTCATGCTTTCTATAAACTCCGCCACAAAATTTGCCAAGACTTGTCCTTTTATGGTGGTACGAGGCATGTACTTAACATCATAGGCACCCAACATGGTCCCCCATTTAGCAATCCTACCCGTGTAGTCTGATTTTCGTAGGAGAGTTTGTAAGGGGAGCTAGGTAAGCACTACCACGGTACGTGCTTGAAAATAATGTGGAAGCTTCCTCGTGGTGTGTATAATGGCCAACACCGCTTTCTCCAGGGGTAAATAGCGTGTCTTAGCTTCCTGCAAGGACTTTCTAACATTGTAGACAAGTCTTTGTACCCCATTCTCATTTCTGACTAGGACTAGACTAACTGCATAATCTGTGATTGCCAATTACGCATACAAAACTTCCTCTTTCTCAGGTTTAGAAAGGACTGGGGGGCGTGACAAATATTTCTTGAGCTCCTCAAAGGCCAACACATACTCCTCGGTCCATTGAAAGTTTTTCCACTTGTGGAGGAGTTGGAAAAATGGACGACACCTATCCACTAATTGAGAGATAAACTTATTCAGAGTTGCTGCCATCCCTGTTAATTTTTGTACCTCCTTAGTATTTCGAGGAGGATGCAAACTATTAATGGCCTTAATCTGATCGGGATTGACCTCAATTCCTCGGTGTGTTATCATATAGTCTAGAAACTTTCCCGAGCTGACCCCAAAAGAACATTTAGATGCATCTAAGCGCAGCTTATGTTCCCTCAACATCGAGAACACCTCCCCCAAATCTGTTAAGTGCTCTACAACCTGCTTGCTCTTTACCAACATATCATTAATATATGCCTCCACATTCCTCCCAATCTGTGACTCAAACATTCGTGTCACCATTTTTTGATATGTGAATCCTGCATTCTTAAGGCCGAAGGGCATTACTCGATAATGGTAATTTCCAGTGGGAGTGCGGAAAGCAGTTTTTTCCTGTTCAGCTAATGCTAAAGGTATTTGGTGATACCCTTGGAAGGCATCCAAGAAACTCATTCGAGGATGTCCAACTATTGCATCCACTAGTTGATAAATCCGAGGAACGAAGAAAGGATCTTTCGGGTAAACTTTTAAAGTCGTGAAGTCCACGCACACACGCCACTTCCCGTTTTCTTCTTTACTACCATGGTATTAGCCAACCACTCGGGGTAAAAGATCTCTTTGATAGCCCCTGCTTGCTTAAGTTTATTCACGTCTATCCTTATTGCCTCAGCATGCTTTTTTGATGAGCATCGAGGAGGTTGCTTTTGTGGGATTGCCTTTGAATTCACATTCAACCGGTGACATATAAACTCAGGATCAATCCCATGTATGCCATAAGTACTCTAGGCAAACACATCAATATTATCTTCCAAAAATTTCACTAGCGCAGCCTTTTCCAACGATAGCAATTGAGACCCCACCTGAAAGTATTTTTCTTCGTCTTGACCAATCAAAACCTTTTCCAATTCCTTGGACAGCACCCCTTGCGACTCGGTCCTAAGTCCTGCTTCGGGACCCTTTAATTGCTATGAGATTTGCTCCTCTTCCACCACGGCTTGATCTATAGGTTGCCGTGTAATGGCTGCTATCAGACATTGCCTAGCCATTACTTGACTTCCAACTAATTTCCTAACTCTACCTTGTGTAAGGTACTTAACTTTCAAGTGTAAGGTTGACGAGATTGCTCCCATAGCATGAAGCCATGGTCTGGCCAGGATAGTTGTGTAAAGGGAAAAAGCTTCAACTACAATGAAGTTAACTTGCACCTCTTTGTCTCCAGCATGTACAGGGAACCTTATCATCCCATGGGGGGTTACCAATCTCCAATCAAAGCTCACTAGGGGTGAATCCTACTTTTCCAGGTCCTCAGGCCTGAGATTCAACCCTTTATATAAGTCCAGGTACATAATCTCTACCCCACTTCCCTGGTCTACTAGGTCCCTTCTTACATCATACCTCTCAATCTGAATGGTTACCACCAAGGCATCATCATATGGCTGAAGCGTCTCCTCCTTATCTTCTTCTAAAAAACCTAAAGTAGGCATGACCACCATTTTGGCCTTTTTGCAAGCGTAGCTCTTATCTTTCAAGTTGGGACATGAAACCACGGACATAACCCCCGAGCAGGTTCCTGTGTTGCCCCTGGGCTTAGCAAAAATGACATTAATTGTGCTCAATGCTGGCTAAGGAGCTCCATCCCTCTGATACCCAACTCTCGAATGCCCGAATTAATCTGTAGGCTGGTGCAAGAACTAAGTCATTTTCCTTGCCTTCACTAGTTGACCTAGGTGATCTCGTAAAGTCCTGCAATCCTCAGTTTTATGCCTTTTTTCCTAATGATAATGGTAGTAAAGGTTCTGGTTTCTCCTGGACGGATCCCTACCTATCTTATTGGGCCATTTGAAGTATGGTTCATTGTTTATCTTCTCCAGTATTTGATAGGCTGGCTCTTTGAATAATGAATTAACCACTTGAGCCCCTGCAGATGATGTCTGATTGGGGAAGTCTCTTCGAGAATGGTTATTATGATATCCTCTCCCTGAGGATCTCTTTTCTCTAGGAAAACCTTAGCTTTGCCCTTTCCCTGGGTCTGATCTTCCTCTACTCGTTTATACTTATCAATGCGATCCATAAGCTGGCGCATACTGAGGGCAAGCTTCATTGTTAGTGACTTCCTCAATTCATGCTCCGTCGATAGCCTTACATTAAATGTTCTCATTGCCACGTCCTCAAAATCTCCACTTATCTCATTGTACATTTCCCAATATCTATCCGAGTAGGTCTTGAGAGTTTCACCTTCCTTCATGGCCATGGACAAAAGAGAGTCTAAGGGCTTGGGGACTCTACTACATATTACAAATCTTGCACCAAATGCCCTCGTCAGCTCCTTAAAGGATTTTATTGACCTCTCTTCTAAAGCATCAAACCAGCACATAGCCATAGGCTTGAGGCTGGAGGGGAATACCTTGCACATAAGGGCTTCATTGCCAGAATGAACTGCCATCTTCTGATTGAAATGGCTCACATGCTCCACAACGTCAGACCTTCCGTTATATATGGTGAAAGTTGGCAGTGAGAACCAGTGGGGAAGCTTGGCCTTGTTGATTCTCCTAACAAATGGTGACTTCGAGATTTGTCGAAGTGCATTACTCATCGTGTCATTCTCCATGCTACGATAAGATGACCCTTACTCATGCCTGTACTTGCCATTTTCCAGTTTATCCTGGTGTGAAGATGCTGATGGGGTTCTTGGCCTATGGCGATACAAGTGATCCCTGCTCTTCGTTGATCCATCACTTGATGGGGGTGACGGATCCCTTCTATCATGCTTCCTTCGCCACAGCTTCCTACGCAAGTAATCTACCTCAAGCTGCAATTTTCGCGTCTCCTGATCGTGTGAAACATGGCTCCTAGTCCTAGAGCGGCTCTTCTTTGTGCATTCAATATAGTATGACTCTACAATAACACTTGGTGTATGGTGCCTATCCCTCCTTCACTCCAACTTAACAAACTGGTTTTCCCTCTGTAAACCAACGGACTCCTCCTTATTCTGCTCCAAGTTGGCCATGATTACTTAAGATAAACCCACAATAACACCTTGTTCCCTACAGACAATGCCAATTGTAAGGACCCAACAACCAAACTGCCCAAACCCACTTAGAATGATGGAATCTATGCAACCCAGTAAAGCCCAAACCAATAGATATTTGTAAAGAGAGTGGGATAAAACAAGGGGAGGGGGCTTAGCCCAAGGATCTAATTGTTGATGGCCATTTTGGAAGTCCAAGTGGAAAGGAGAAGCCCAGCAACATAGATGGAAAAGAGTTGGTAAATGGATAGAAAACCATTAAGCCCAAGCGGCAGGAATAATAGATCACAGGCCCATGAGATAAACAAATAGGTCTTGAGGAGGCAAATGGGCTTAAAGGAGCCTGGAAAGAGAGAGAGAAAAAAAAAAAAGCAAACCATAGGCAGTATATGATGTGGAAAAGTGAGAATGGGCCATGACAGACCAAAAGTAATGAAAGCAAAGAAAGTAAGGGGTTGATGAGGGATAATGTAATTGGGCCAAGGAAGCCCAAAGAATTTAGTAAAAGCCCATGAGAATGCAAAGTTAAGAAAAGGGCTAAGGAAGCCTAAGGAAAGCAAATGGGCCAAGGATGCCCAAGAGAAAACAAATGGGGCACAGGAGCCCGCTAGTAATGTAATAAAAGAACCAATGGCCGTATTAGGCCATTGGGAGAAGAATAAACGGCAGGCCCAAAAAGGTCCAGTAGAATTGGGGCAAACAACTTCGTAGCAGAAATGATAAAGTGGTATGGCAGGAGATGGTAGTAGAAAAAAGGGTGGGCTGAAGAAAGTCAAAGTCCACCATTAAGCAAGGCCCAGCCTTTAAGTGGGGCAAGCCATAAAAGAAAGGGAAACCAGAAAATAGTTAAAAAACGGGCGGCAAACTGTGCAGGCTAACCATAGCGAACGCATGAGCAGCAGGCAAATTTTGGACATACATGAAAGAAAGGCACGCGCAAGGCCCAGACATCACCAGCCTGTACCCAGCCAATACAGGACACGGTGAGGTCATGGGTCAGAGGTAAGAGGGCATGGTTTGGCGGTGGAGAGAGGGAAAAAACCTATTCTGAGGTTCCTACTTGGGCTCTTTTTGGGGAAGTGTCCTACTGAGATGACATACCACCTAAAAGAAGCAAAGTTGAGTTGGAACCACTAGGTGCATGCCATGAGGGATAGAGAGAGAGAAGGCACCCATACCATAGCAGAGAAGGATGCCACGGCAAACAAACAAACAAAATAGTTTTCTTTTGTCTGGTGATGGGGAGTGGCACACAGACGGACTAGTGGTGGTCGGCAAGTACACCCAGACTAGAAAAAGATGGTTAAGGGCTAAAATAGTAAAACCCAATCACGACAGGCACTATAAAAAGAGGCCATTACTGTGTACAGGAGACCAGGACCACGGAATAGGAACTTGAAAAAATGGGGAATAGAAAACAAGTATTGAGAAAAAAAGAAGAAAGAAAAAAAAGATAAGAAAGGGGAATATTAGAAGAGAAGGAAAGAAAAAGATAGAGAGTTAGAGCGACAGGCATGCACCAATAGGTTGATTCCCTCTCTCCCTCTCAAAGTCTTGTTCTCTACCAGAAATAAAGAATTCTCTTGTGCACCAACCATTCAGGTTCGTTTCCCTCAAAGTGATTAATTTCCACGGCAGGATTTCCTTGAAGGATTATTCATGTTGAGAAGAGACGTTCTTCCCTTTCTGATTTTGGTCCTGCGGATTAGATTTGATTTGATTTCTTTTTTTCTTTTGATTAACCCATATACTACCCTCTTATTCCCCTTACTTTCTTTATAAAAGTAATTGTTGTTAAACTGTGATTATCTTTTCTTGATTAAGGATTATCTATTCACTTTAATTAAGAGGTCAAAGTACTTTCTTTTGTCTTATTATTATCATATCTAACTGCCACGACTCATCTAAAATAGCTCTGTCTGCCGTAAGCGCGCTCTTGACGAACGAGGCATAGTTTAGGCACAAGTTGGACCAAATTGAGTTGCAGCTGGACCAGTCTCGACTCGCTTACTCAAAATATTTGGGCCTAGTAGAGGCAGCCTAGTCCGATATAACCAAAAAGGCCCACTACACTAATCAAAGAAGAAATGACCAAAAGTTAAAGTTAATGTATATTAGAGGTTCTTTACAAGGACAAAGCTCTTACACTAGATAATACATTGTTCACCCTCTTTCTTTTACTGTTCTTGCTATGATTTTCTGTCATTCGACTATTTTTCTCCCTTTTCTCATCTGGAAGTTCCCTTTCCTTATATACTCCTCAGCCCATCACATCCTAGCCCTTCATCCCCATTTACCCAGACTCTCCCTATAACACTCATCCCCTTAAAATTTTGTTGAAGGTGGTAGAAGGAGCTACTTAGTTATGAATTCCACTATTCAGGTCACTTCCTTATTGTAGTGGGCCTTTTTCACAATGTTGGGCTGGGTTGCCTCCTGTGATATTAGGCCCAGATGTTTTGAGTAAGGGAGTTGGGATTGGTCCAACTGCAACTTACTTTGGTCCAGCTTGTGCACAAACTATACCTCATTTGCCAGGTTTTGATCACAGGCCCATGGCAGGCAGAGCTGCTGCAGGTAAGTTACGGCAGACAAACATGATAAAGACAATACAAGAAATAATAGAAAAAATGAATAAAAGGGAGTGACAAGCGGCAACCCGTAGGCCGAAAGTAGAGAAATAAACGAGGAATAATAATAATGGGTTTATTGAATTAAAGAGGGAAAACTCGGTCTGCCACGCCAAATAATGCTGCGGAGCTGAAACCAAGAAGATAAACTATTTCCTCAATGTGATTAATCTCCTAGGGTAAAGAAATTAATTGCTTTGAGGGAATGGGCCTAAATGGTTTATGTTTAATGGGGATCCTCTGTCTTTTTGATAGAGAGCAGGGATTTAGAGGGAGAGAAGAGATCAACCTATTGATGCATACCTGCCATTCTGTGCTCTCTATTCTCTATCCTTCATAGTTTTTCCTTTCTTTCTTTCTTTTCTTTTCCTTTCTTTCTCCGTGTTTTCTTATTTTGTAGTGATACTCTCCTAGAGGTTGCTATTACAGTGTTTTGTGATTGTGATCCTCTCTTTACTGTGCATGGCAAAGCCCTTTTTTATAATATCTCTCGTGACTAGATTTTACTATTTTAGCCTTGAACAACCTTTGTTTGGTCTGGGTGTCCTTGCTGACCACTTACTGGTTTGCCAGCCACCACCACTTACCTGTGCTGGCCATGACACCAGACAAAAAAGGCTATTTTGTTTGTTTACTTGTTGTGCTACAGTGTGAGTACTCTCTCTCCTTTCCTATCTCTCATGGCATGCACCTAATGGTCCCAACTCATCCTTGCTTCCTTTGGGTGGTATGTCATCCCAACCGGATGTGTCCCCCAAAAGAGCTCGAGTAGGAACCCCAAAATAGATTTTCCCCTCTCCCCACCACCAGACCATGCCCTCTTACCTCTGACCCATGACCTCACCACCTCCTGTATTGGCTCGGTACAGGCTGGTGATATTTGGGCCTTGTGTGTGCTTTACTTCCATATATATCTAAAATCTGCCTGTTGCTCACGCGTCTACCGTGGTCTGGAGATTTGTCTGCACATCCTGCCGCCCATCCTTGACTTTTTATGGCGTGAACCATTTTCTGGCTTCTCATTCTTTAAAGCTTGCTCCTTTTAGGGCTGGGCTTTTGCTTGGCCATGGGCTTTTCCTTCTTTGGCCCACTCCCTTGTTCTTTTCTGTAGTCTTTATGTGTCCTGTTGTACTGCTCTGCCATTCCTGCCGTGGTGTTATTTGACCCAAGCCTGCTGGGCCTCTTTGGGCTTGTTGCTTGTTTTTCCCTCAATGACTCAGTATAGTCATTTGAGACTTTTTGGTTACGTTGGGCATCCTTGGTCCATTTACTTTCCTTGGGCCCTTTTGGTCCCTTTTCCTAGCTTTGCATTCCTATAGGCTTTTGTAGACACCCTATTTCGTTCCTCAATTATAATGCATACCTTTTGCGCATGCGTCCCCCTAATGATGAACTAATTAAATGACGTGCATAACATTCTAATCTCTCTCTCATTTGACACTTTTTTATTTTATTTTTCAACTTCTATACTTATTTATTCATGGTTTTAATTGTCAATCTTTATTTTAAGTGCATTTGAAGCAACCATTTTTAATCCATGCACGCTTGTTTTTTTTTTTTTTTTTTTTTTTTCCACAAAAATTCCTCAATTTTTGAAAGTTATATAAAAAAAAGATCAAGTTTTGTCCCTCAAGCTCCTTCTGTTAATTTAACTTAAAAACAATTGCATTTTATTTCAAATATAGTGGCAAACCCAGCTTTAGTGGTCCAAAAGAAAAGGACAAAACAAAACCGAATGGTGAGACGTACGTTTTGGGTACAGTGGACAGACACCTCCCACTAAGCAAGTCCGGTGTGCCCTCAGTTGCACGATTTTTGTCTTGGTTGTCATTCCACTGTTCCAGCCGGGCAGTAGAGTGTGTGCAAACAAAAACGGATAGTAGGTGCGTGGATTTTAAAATTTGAAAATAGAGAGTGTAGACCATATAAGGACGGGAAATAACAATAGGAAGGGGAGGAGAAGGAAAAGAGGAAAAACAGAGAGACCATTTTGTTTTCCACTGGATTCAAGAACTAAGAGACGGATCTATTTCTCATCTCCAAAAATCATTTCATTACACCTTTTTGCATTCTAATTTTCAAAAAAAGCTTTCAAAAAACACACCAAAAAAAAAAAAAAAAAAAAAAAACATTGAGAGATTGAAATTTCTTGGGAGAAAACCCAGTCCTGAGGGGGGACAAATCCCACACTGTACACGGATACTTCAGCACTTCTCCGTCAACCATCACCAGTGGAGCGTCATGTGGTGGGAGGACCATCCATCAAAGAACGCCGTTCGTCTCAACAGAGTCACCATTAAACTCGTCCAAGGGAGCCAGGTATGTTTTCAACCTTCTCACTCTTTATTCTTGCGTGATTCAGTGGTTTGAAGACATAGCTTTGCTGGGTATTTGCTTTTCCGTCTGAATGTTAAAGCTTGCTGTCTTGTGAACAAAGAACAAAACTTGGTTGAAATAAAAGAAAGTTTTTTTTGATAACAGGTTAGATGTAATAAAAGAAGGCTAAAAGTGAAGTGGGGTTAAATCATGTCATGTGACTTCTTAAAAGTTGGACCCATGCATTGAAAACTTGTGATGAAGACATAGCTTCCTCTTTTTTTTCTTTTTCCACCGTAGCTAACCTCTACATGTTGCCTAGACCCATGTTGTTTCCAATAACTCCCATGATTTTGGTTTCTACAAACAAAATAAAAAAAATATACTTTATTTTGCTACTTCAAATCAGAGGCAAGTTCTTGATTTCGGTTTCCACAAACAAAAATAAAAATATACTTTATTATTATTCCTCTTATTATCATTATTATTCTTATTATCATTATTTATTATTATTATTATTTTTTACTTCAAATCAAAAGCAAGTCTATGTCTTCGGTTTTCACAAACAAAAATAAGAATATGCTTTATTTTTTTTACCAAGTCTATGTTTTTGGTTTCCACAAATAGAAATAAAAATATACTTTATTTTCTACTTCAAATCAAAACCAAGTCACAAGCTAATCTAATTAAGCCCACTCTTCTCTCCGAAAAAGTAATTCCACTGGTTCCCTTAAAATGAAATTGAATGTTGCTCAGATCATAACTTGGAAGAGTTTAAGCTTACACATTATATATATATATATATATATATATATAGAGTAGTTGTTAATTTCTTTGTCATTATTTTGTTTCGTTATTAACTTGTTGCTTATTTTTATCATCGTTATCTTGTCTTATGATTTAGCTTTAGGCCACCATGTCATAAAATCAACTACTTGCTTGATTTGGTGTAATGAATTTGATTAATAATATTGTGCCCATTGAACGATTAATTGAACATCAAATAGTCCTTATTTAGTAGAGACCGGTAGACATACCGGGCGTGCGTGGGTGCCTCATACCTTCTCACGGCGTAATTTGGCCCCCAAACTTATCCTTGGTGGACGTAGACCATTTTCCTTATCCATTGAGTCAATCAAATAAAAAAGAAAGGGTTTTATTTCTTGTTTTATTTTCCCTTAAAAAAAATGATAAAATAAGTGGCGACTCCTCAATTTTTTTTCAGACTCATGATTTTTCAAATAAAAAATCTCTCAAGATCAAACCTTTCTTTTCTTAAAAAACCATCTCGAGAGGCGTCATGTGGCTGTGTCCACAGCTTTACTAATTCCTTTGGGCTTCCCTGGCTCAGTTACCTTATCCTTCATCCTTGGGGTTCATGAGCTTTCCATCAACCCCTCACTTTCTTTACTTCGGGCCTGCTGTGGCCCATTCTCACTTTTTTACATCACATACTACCCATTGGTTTGCTTCTTCTCTCTTTCCTGGCTCCTTTAGGCCCGTCTACTTCCTTAAGGCCCATTTGCTTATTTTATGGGCCTGCAATCCATTATTCTTGTCATTTGGGTTTAATGGTTTTTCTATCCACTTACTAACTCTTTTATGCTCATGTCACTGGGCTTCTTCTTTCTATTGGGCTTCCAAAAATTATCATCAACACTTATCAATGCAGCTGATAAAGCTGTTGCCGGTCATTTAATGCGGAGGCAGTAGGTGAACTTTCACTGGAAACTTCCTTCACCTACCACGATTCTCTCTCTAACCCCCACCCTCCTCATTCGGACTTCCTAGAAGTCTTTTGTCTTTTCTCCTCCTATCCTTGGGAAGATTCCCTCTTCGGGCTCACAATGCCTCTATAGTGATAACCACAACTCGTTGTACTCTTCCTTGGTCCTCGGGCCCTTACAATTGCCATTAAAAAAATATTTTTCTCATGAAAAAATTTATGTGAGCATTTTTTTTTTCAAACAATCTTTTTTGTTAGTTAATTTCATACTTAATAGAAATTTTTTAATGGAATTAGACAAAAAACTTGAATTGAATAAATCTGAAACTTAGAGGACTCAATTGAATGAAAGCAAAATTAGATGATTAAAATGAATTTAATTTAAACTTTTTTTTGAGGGAAAAATTTAATTTAAACTTAGAGGGTGCAATTTACATTTTAATTAGCCAAAAGATAATATTTATTGTCCTATAACAAAATATTGTATTTATTGCATTTGTCAATACTTTTTTTTTTGAGAAACAAACGCACAAACAAGGAAGAGGAAAATTTAAAGTAACATCTTTTAAGTTTTGTCCAATTCATTAAATATGCAAGGATCAATTTCAATGCAATAGTGGGAATTTTGTTTCTTCATCAGCTGATTAGTTTCAAAGTTATATCACCACATATATTTTGTCTTGATTTTTTTTTTTTTTTTGAGAAGGAATTTTGTATTGATTTTGATTGGAAGATAAATCAAAGGTTGATGTTAAGTTCGCCAACTATATCATCCTTAGAGTATAAATTTCTTCTTTTATTATGATAATCCAATAGTTATAAACTTATAATGGGAATGGAAGACTTGAATCCCATATGTCTTCATTAAAAACATCTGCATATGTGAATTAGTTGAGTTACAAGACTTTTGGCTAGATCATAATTTTAATAAGGGTTGTTTGTCTAAGTTTATAAGTTAATTTATTTTTTAAGCCAGTTTTATGTGTAGGTTTTTAGAACTTTTTTTTCCTTAATACAATTTTATTTTCAAGTCAATAAACCAATAAATTTAAACTATCCCAAACAAATGCTAATATATATATATATATATATATATATATATTGTTGACACCCCATTTTGCAACCTGTATTTAACCTTACATGGAGGGTAAAAGGGTAATTTCACCTTGGGCATATGCATCTTGATTCTGGTCATTATATCATTAATCTCATTTCACCAAAAATGATCTTGATATTGTAACGATCAAATCGACTGGTCATAAGCCCTAATCAGACCATCAGATTGAAAGTTATCATCAAATCAAGTTTTAATAGCCGAGATGCATTATCACAAATTGAGTCCGACTATATGTGATTATGAACAATTGATTTCAATTGGTTATAAGTATAATCAATTTGAGAACGATGATGTGTCATAATTTGATTGGTTAGGACTACATTTTATGGTAGGGTTGCACACACCTAATTAACTAGATAGTTAAACATTAATTATTCAATGAGTAATTTGTACAATTATCTTTTAATTAGGATAAATTTGGAACCAATTAAGTTTGAAATGGGAGTGATTGGAGCCATTTAATGTTAATTGGAAGTTAATTTGGGACCTATTAATGTTAATTATGCTGAAACCATTTTCTAACAAATGACCTCTACTCACTATTTCATCAATATCTCTTAGAATATTTTGAATCTGTGAATGAAGTTAATTTTCCCAGAAACTAGACATTTGGGGCTTCAATTTGAGCACAAGAATGAGATAATTCCGATCAGAATTGAGTTAGATATGACTTTTCGAAGTTAGCTTTACAAACTGTTACAACAGCTACGGGAAAACCGAACTTTGCTTGCTCCTCACTCTCATCAAACTTCACATTTAATGCACCAAATTTCCCCAAATGCTAAAATAAGGTCTAGGTTCATGATTCATTTTCAACCCTTATTAAATGACATTCCATTCATATTTCATTCACCACTATTATATAAACCTATCCTCTCCTTCATTTCAAGACACAAAAACCCTATCTCTTTTCTTTTCTTGAGTTCTAGTGAAGTTGAGTAATCTTGTCATATCTTAGTCTTCCTGAGACTCAAGGTATTAAGTGAGACTCACTCTCCCTCTCCTAGCTCTTCTTTTCCTCCACCCTTAGGACCTCCATCAAGAGTCTCCTCCTCCACCATATGGATCTTGCATGAAGGTATAATCTCTTTCCTTAATTGGTTTTTTTATGTTGCCATGATGAGAATTTAGGATTAAAGCATGATAGTAATTATTTAAATTCTCTTGAATATATTTGAATGTTCTTAAATGTTCTTATGTGTTCTTCATATGTTCTTGGTTGTTCATCATATGTTCATGCATAAATACTAGTTTTGATCCTAAATCCAGATCAAAAATATGAATAACATGTTTGTTTCATAATTCTTTCAAATCTTTGAATCTAGGATATTACCATACATACACATTCATTAGAATTTATTTTTCAATCCAAATGCAATGCATAATAAATTAAATTAGGGTCATCACATGCACACACATTAAATTCAACATGCAAATTGATTAATAACAAATTGGATGATGTGATATGAATGTTGGTTACCATAGTCTAGAAGACCGGTTTCACCGGGCAAGGTGGGTGCCTAACACCTTCCCACCTTGTAATATAGCCTCCGAGTTTAGATTAAGGGTTAGTAGATCAAATGTTTATCCATGTAATTTTCGATTTTTAGATTGTAACTAGGAAATAAAGTCGTGTACTTTATCTTAGATTGTATCTAGGACTAAAACCATGTAATTTTCCTATGATCAACGTAAATTCAATTTCAAATAAATAAAATGAGGAATTTTTTTCAATTTTGGTTTTCTTATTTATTCCAATAATTAAATAAGTGGCGACTTCATTGTAAAACCCTTAATCTAAAGGGGAAAATATAACTAGTCGAACCTCCATTTTGAGAGGCAATAACACGACTCCACCCATTCATGTGGGTTTGGCCCAATATCCTATAAAAACGGGCCGGGGGCGCGGTCTCTCTCTCTCACACACACACACACACACACACACACATATATATATATATATATATATCACTCTATTCTATAATATTCACTATATCACTCTAATTTGACATTTCTGCAGGAAGAACTCCTGAAAATTGAATCCATAGTTAAACATTATCAATCTTACTATAACCTAAAAGAACAAAGTTTCTCTCCAAACTAGTTTGGAAAGAAACCCTTCAAACTCTTCATATATTTTTATATTGAATGTGAATTTTGAGAATCTAATCGTTGAATTACATGTTCTTATTATATCCTTCATGCTTGAAAATTTTAAAGGAGATCAAAAATAAATTATTATGCCATAAAAAAAATGTAAAAATTTCAAGTTTTTATGATCTAAAATTGTATTTAAAAAATAAGTTTATTAATTGAATAGTAAATAACATTCGATTTGAATGAAAATTGATATGCATGTTAAGAACAAAAGGAACATGAAACTCAACGGTTAGATTTTCAAAATTCACACCAATATATATATATATATATATATATATTATATGAGAAGTTTGAAGAGTTTCTCTCTAAATTAGTTTCTAAAAAAACTTTGTTCAACCTAGAATAACTAACAAGTTGTCTTACGGGGCCACTGTCGGGACCACTTTAAACACTCAATCTCAAATAACAGGCTAACCAACAAACTCAAGCGAAACTCAAGAGCACTCTTCTATAGAATTAGAGATTCATAATGAAAACAAAGAATGCAATTTTCAAGAGAACTTGGTTGGCTCTAGTACCATTTAAAGACTTAGGGATGAATACAGTGAGTGAATGAAGAGAGAAACATGGATGAATATTGTGAAAAAATATGTTGCAATAATAAAATAACAGGACAATACAAAACTTTGAATATAAATCTATTTTGAAATTTTAGAAACTTGATTCTTAAAAACTTTGAATAATACTTCAAACACTGATTCTCATTCAAATACTTAAATATTGTAATACAAAGGAAGGATTTATAGAGTCTAATAAGTTTTTGTTTTATGAAGAACCTATTTTGAAAAGCCACTTCAAGAACCTAAGGTTATGTTTGGTAAATGTTTTTTATTTATATTTTCAAAAACATATTTTTAAGGTTATGTTCAAAAAACAAATTTTAAGGTTATTATGTTTCAAAAATAATTTTATTGTGTTTTCAAAATCGAAGACACATTTGGTTAATTACTTGAAAACAAATTAAACATAATTTTCCCAAATAAGAAAATGTTTGGTAAATATGGTTGTATAGTTGTATTTGCTCATTATTATTTTAAAAAAAAAAAAAAATCATGACGATACCATTATTAACAAAAAATAAATTAACCATGGCTTATTTTATCACATTTTTTGGAAGGAGTACGGTTTTTAGTGGGACTTGAGAAATTTTACGTACTATTTTAATGTATTAAATGATGATATATACATAACACATCATATCAGGTCAATTTTTTATTAACTTTTTTTTTGGTCTTTTTTTAATTAGTTTTGTTTTTTTGTTTTTTTTTGTTTTAACAGTAGTACACTCATCAGTGGGTTATATACAAAGGAGGGACATAGGATTGATGCTTCGTGTGGCTGTATCAAAGCTTGCGTAATCTATATATATAATAATAGGTGAAACTGAAAGAAACTCAAATTAGAATTTTAAATTAGAGTTCAAATTTTGTGCCATGTGTCCTAAATTATTTATTTTTAAAGAGTTTTATTTCTTAATTTTAGAATCAAATGTGGGATCACATCTAAATATTCATCTAAGCGAGTTATTAAGTACAAAAATCAAAGAGTCTAGAATAAATGAATTGTAAAAAAAAAAAATGCTTCACAATAATTAAAAAAAAAAAACATGAACAATTTACATTTTATACCTAATAATATCCTTACAATTTTTTTTTAAAGAGTTAACAAAATATAAAAATGACTATCAATAGTATTTAAATTATATATATAAGAATTATATTATGCATCTTATTGTATATTTTCAAGTGTATCCATGCATATGCATGAAGTTATAAGCTAGTACAACTAATACATATGGCTTATATAAGCTTGCAAAAGTTACATGAACAATAATAGTGAATAGTACAATGAACGTTAAAAGTGAACAGGTACTGTACAATAACGAATAAATAGGTGTGCACAGTAATTATCAAAAATAATTTAATGATTTGAACAATAATTGCATGATGAATAGTAACAATTAGAAATAATGTTCTGATATGTCCAAAATCCTATAGTAACTTCAATAATTCTAGATACAGTGAAAGACCTTCAATAATTTTTGATATTGAGATTATAAAAGTGAAAAGCTTAAATATATAATTTTGATTCTTCTAGAGAAAATGATACCAAATATTGAAAAGCTTCAATAATTTTGATAATGCTAATTCTTGTGCTTCACAGGACTGTTCATGTTATAGTAATGTCATGAATGATAAAAGTTACAATATAAGTATCAGAGCCTTATTTTTACATTTACTGTTACAGAATATATATTAGGTTCTTAAGAAGGTTTTTCAGAAGAGGTCCTTGAGAAGGTTTTTTAGAAACCAAAAACTATGCCTCTCTAAGCCCCCTATTCTCCTTATCAATCTCTAAAAAGCCTCCTTTTGTATAAGAAAAATTATATAAGAAAACTCTCTTGATCCCCTAAAATTCTTCCCTTGTATCTGAAAAAATTATCCTTTGTAATATTCTCAAGTATTTGAATGAGAATCAGTGCTTGAAATATTATTCAAAATTTTGAAGAATCAGGTATGTTTTTAAGTTTTCAAGATAGATTTATATTCAAAGTTTTGTATTTTACTGTTATTCTATTCGCATATCTCTTTCACAATATCCATTCATATTTCTCTCTTCATCCACTCACCATATTTCATTTTCCCCCAAGCCTTTATATGGTATCAGAGTCATTACTTTTACTATTGGTTGCACTACTCACTTTTATTGTTCATGTAACTTTTGTAAGCCTATATAAAGGCATTTGTATCAGTTGTTGAGGCACGGGCATATATATATATATACACACCAATGATAAAACTGATTTTTCCTTATTTCTTTATCCTATATCAGATACTGATTCATAAGGTATATTGTCATATGATATTGGTTGGATTATTTTATTATTTTCCTTTTTTCAGTCACTTTATTGTTTTCTTGTTTTCCGAAGGTTTTTTTTTTTCCTGGTTATTTGATAGTTAGAGCATCCACAGCAGTGGATCTATATTTTTAGCTTTTTAGTTATACAAAAAGTCACTTTATCTATTTTAGCTCCACACATGCTACAGCAGTGGATCTATTTTAGCTTCTACTCCAATAAAATAATATAAATATCCTAATAAAATAATATAACTACTACAATAAAATAATATATCTCACTAAAAAAAAAACCTCCACACCATCATCCACAACCACCTCCATCATCAGCCACACCCACCACCACCACCACCGGCCACAACCACCATCTACTTTGACAATCACAACAGAACACAGAAAAAAAAAAAAAAAAAAAAAAAAAAAAAAAAACCACAACCACATTCACAAATTCCACAGACACCATTTCTATTCTCAATTCAATGAATCAATCACTTCTAAACAACGATTCCAGGCACCGAGCTCCCGGCTTGAGCTGTGGGACCCAGATTCTTGATCTTAACCGTGGCGGAGGAGCTCAGATTCTCCGTCTTGATCTGCGTGTTTCGAGCTGAGCCGAACCAGAACCTCCACTCGCGTTGGCGGCGTCGAGGCGAGCTGTGGTGAAGGTGCGAATGGAGGAGTCGTCTTCATTGGAGTTTCAGTGTTTGCAGCGTCGGGGGCTTCCTCATCGGAATCGTCGTCAGAATCAATGTGGGCGATGGGGCTTGGGGTGGGTCGGCGAGCTTAGTTTTTACCACATTTAAAAAAATAAAATATTTATTTCTAATACTTTTTGTTTCTGTTTCTAAGAAGGTTTTGTATACCGTTCTCTTTCTCTCTCTTTTTTTTTTTTTTTTTTTTTTTCCTGGACTCATCATTTCTTCTACACATTTTTTTTAACCTCATACTCTCTTGTTATCATGCAAATTTGTGCATTTTCCCTTACTTGTTCATAATACGGAACTACTTGAGATTGTGTTGGTGAAGAGAGATTATTTGAAGGTTGTATCTATTATTAAATGGATGCTACTTAATAAAAAGGTGTATCTATAGTTTTTCCTTTTTTTATCCTTCAAGCCGTTCTTCTGTTCTCTCCTCAATTGTGATGCCGCTTGCAATTATGAGTTGAGTTGTTTTGTTTTTGTTTTTAAACGTTTTTGTGATGGATTTATATATGTTGGTTTGTGGTTGGTATGCTTTGGGTGGGTGTGTTTTAGGTATTTTGAAACGTTTGAGTTGCTTTGTTTCAAAAAAGTTTTGTGATTCTTCACTCATGTTTTGTGTTGTCTTCAGTGAGCGAGTCGCAGCAGGATTTTTCCTGGACCTCCCTGTATATTTTGGAGATGCTTTCAGCTGACAGGTATGGAAATTTGTATTAGAAAGTATGCTTATGTGCAAGTTCGTTGTCTGGTTCGCTTTATATCCTTCATAAAGTTGGTGCTGAAATTGAAAGAGCATGTGCAGCTTAAATTAACGGTTTAGGTTTTGAGCAAGTATTTTCCCAATATGAAAACCTTTGCCATGCTGATGACTTTGATCATGAACTTAATTTAGAAAAGGCAGAGGCTATAGCTGTAAGTTGCCTTCTGCCCATGATTTATCAATTGGCTGAGTAGAAGAAACTGGAAAAATTATTTTACATGTCATATTTCGTACTTCTCACTCATGCTTTCAAATAACTTATAGGTTGTTCGAGAGACCTTGGAATCTAATGTATAGTTTACAGACTCTGTTCTTGCTCAGGTAAATAACTTATATATCTCTATAGTGAGTATAACAAATTGCTACAGAATAAGTACTGGTTTTTCTTTGGTGCTATGACATGTTTTTGATGTTATTGAATGATGGCATGCAATGTGCAACTAATTGGGGCGATGAAAACCATATGCAATTAACTGAGTTGCGTAGTTTATAATTCATGGAGAAGAGATATTATTCCCTTTTTATCAGTTATGCAGAGATTATTTTATCATGTAAAGGTGTTGTTTACCACAATACTCTTACAAATATTGACATTATGATAAATGAGCAAATTGATTAGGTTCTGGGTTTGATTGGTCCAAATAAAAGTATCATTTTTCTATGATGCATTGTAGGATAGATCAGGGGACTTAGTTCAAGATTTTGTGTGTTTAAGAGGGGGCAATGGTTCTAGCAAAAGGGGGAAGAGGGAAGAGGGAGGGGAGGTGGTTAAGCCTACTGAAAGGTGCATTGGGTTATCTAACCTCCTTTGAGTACTAAAACTATAATATAGATGTTCAATGGCCTGCACTAGGATTTTTAGAAAAATAACACTACTACACATTTAATGGTTTCTTCGCATTTGAACAAGAAAGCATATCAATATTAACATATGCAATAGAGTCCATCAAGCCAGGTTTCTCTAATAGTTCCTAATTTGTAAAAGAATTAAAGTATTTGCAATCAACATAAAATTTGGGGGATACAAAACAGATAATTTAAGGATTTTCAAGATTGGAAATAATGAAGTTTGTTTGCAAAAGATGGTCAAGGAACTCTAGGTGAAATTGAAATCTTTAATTTAATTAGATTTTCAATTTTGCGCCATGTGTCTCATTTAATTTTTAAGTTTGTGCCAAATGAATTATTGTGTGTAAAAATCGAAGAGTCCAAATTTAATTAGATTCTAAATAAAATTTCAATTGGAGTTTACTTTTCCATCATGTGTTCATCTAAGTTTTTTATTTTTGTGGCAAGTGAATTATTGAGTGCAAAAATCAAACTCTAAAACCAATTAAATTCTAAATTATTTATATATATATATATATTAGAAATGTATGATTTAAAAAAAGTGTAAGCTAATACCATATATAATTTGAGCCTCTTTTAAAAAATATATATATATTTTGAACTATATATTTATAATTATTTCTAATTATATTTGTGCATATGCACGAGCTAGACACTAACAAGTAATAACACTTATCAACCCAATAGCTCCATCTTCAGCTAATAAGCTACCCAACCCACGCCAATGAAACGGGCCCTAAGCAAACAAACCCAAATACTCGTAATAGAGGCTTTATTTCTGTCCTCTGTTCTAAACCACAAGCCCTTTCATCTTTGGACTGCATATTCTTGTGAATATTCTTTAGAGCTTTATCATCACCAACAATGCAAAGTTAAAAAAAGGTACTCCGATGGACTTTGGTTCAATTAGTAACGTGGAACATGTAACCTCACAAAGGGCTCGTTTGAATAAATTGTTGCAAAAACATGCATTTTTTAATTATGCGACACGAAAACGTGAAAGTCTGTAAATTGTGCAGTTATGAAAAAGAACTAGGAAGTTGCTTTTTCTAAAATGTGAAAATATACCGATTTCAAATAAAAATTTTGACTAAAAACACGAGCTAAGGCTTTTAAAACAGCCTATTCAGATGAGCTCAATGGCTGTCTAAGTTACCTTGAGAGTTTTAGAGTGGGTTTGGGCCTATTCTTATAAGGCCTTCATCTATTATTATTATTAATATTTTTTTTGTGAGAAGGTTCATCTATTATTTTCATTCTGCTTAATTACTTAGTAAAAAAAAGAAAAAGAAAAAAGAAAAGTCTAGTGATTCCATAAATGGCAATCAAAGCATAAGAGGGGATTTGTTTGGTTGGGCCTTGCAATATAATTGTTTAGGTTGGTGGAATATTTTTCAGCCTGAAAATGTTAATAATACCTAGGCCTTGGGCTAGACTTTCACCATATGCTTTGACAAAATAAAGCCCCTTTGAAGTCTTTCATAGTCGATTTCAAACAAAAAAGAAAAAGAAAAAAAGAAGTCTTTCATAGTCCATTCCAATTTCCAGCCGAACTCCGGATCTTTGGTAAGTTTTCCAATCTTTAGAATTAATGAAGATAACCATAACAAAAATAAATAAATAAATAATTAAAAGATCTTGTGGGGTTGGAATTAATGAAGTAAAACCACAAAAAATTAAAAATTAAAAATTAAATTAAAGATCTTGATTTTAATAATTTTATAGTTGACTGACTAAAGTAATCTTTGTATCAATTTTTCTTGTTTTGATTTTTGATTTTTGACTTTGTTTTTTAAAGGAGAAGATTGACTTTTGTCCTACATTTGGATTATTTGAATGGGAAAAAGGGTAGAGGAAAGGAAATGTTCTTGGGGGTAGTGGCCACCGGCCATTTTTTTTAATATATTTTAATAGGAAGATTAAGATTTTATTTAATGGAAAGCAAATCCACCACCGACCATTTATTGCCATATTCACCCCTGTTTTACTGTGTAATCACTCACTAGTCACTATTTCAGTATTTCTCCTTGGTTTATTTTTGTTTGTAATGAAACGTAGTGAGTTCACATTTAATCTCAAATTTTTAATATGGCAAAACAAATAAGCATATATGACATTGCTATTGCAGCAGTGATAAGAGTGGAGAGTTAAGATTACAAAGAGAACTTATCCACAAATGGTGATCCCAATCGAAGCATATAAGTTTAGAAGCATGAATATAGATACAACAAAATATAAGATAGATAACATGGTGGGTTCTAGTTAACTCAACTGGTAAAATTTCTGATGATTGAATAAGAGATCTGGAATTCAATCTCTATTTACTCCAAAAACCAATTGGTGTCTTAGTCTAATGATAAAAAATTATCATCAGGAGCGGACGCCGTATGTTAAAACTCTCTTAAAAAAAAAAAAAAAGATAGATGACATGACGATTAGGGATATGTTAATTAATTAATTGCTCAATATAATATTTAAATTTCAATTAATCTTTAAATTGATAGTTTTAGTTTTTTTTTTTTAAAAAAAATAAAAATAAAGAACAACTATTACAATTTTTAAAAATAAATCTAAAATCAAAATAATTCTTTTAAGAAAAAGGTAAAATACAAAAACTTGCCTTAGGTTTGGGTTAATGCTAGTCTAGGGACTATCAAAACTTTTCAAAAGTATTATCATAATAATAAAGTTAAAAAATATCAAATTTGCTCACAAAACATCACTTAACATTATTTGAAAATTATCTTATTCCGATTATTTTATTTTCCATATTTAGCTACTATTTATCTACCATTCTTTTCACAAAAAAAAAAATAAAAAAAAGGCCATTGGCTACCCAAAATACTCACACATATAATTTCTAAAATGCAGTCACTATAAAATTTATGCAGTCAAGACAAGTTATTAGAAGGAAGCAGAATACTCAAAGGAGCATTAAACTTTCAAACGGTATTAAATTTCATTTGTTCTTGGAGAGCAAATTGGATATTTTTGAAAAACTTTTTTAGTACTTAGTATTAGTCCAAACCTTAAGGATGATTTTGCATTTTACCTAAAAAATATATGTTTTGTTTTACTCCTAACACACTAGAGACACTCTCTTGTGTGTTTCACCTCTCAACACAGATATGCTAGGAATTTCAAGCTTCATTTGGTTGGCTTAGGGAAAAGTAGTGAGATAGAAGAGATTTAATTTTCCCTCATGCATGCTTGGTTAGAGGGTGAAAAAGTAGAATGATAAAACACTCTTTTGTTTGGTTAAGAATAAAAATGAGAGAATAGAAAAGGTAACTTGTATAAATTTACTTCTAGACCCCTAGTACATTATAAAATAGTAATTCATAAGTGGGAAAAAAAAAAAAAAAACAAAAGCCTAGAGAAAACATTAAAAAAGAAAAAAAAAAAAAAAAAAAAAAAAAAATTGAAAATAAGGGTATGTTTGGTTAGCTGAAAAAAAAAAAAAAACACCGTTTTTTGTTTTTATTTTCAATTTTTAGTAGGTCTCACTACTAAAAAACTGGTTTGGTTTTAGTATTTGTATTTAGTTTTCATTTTCAGTATTCTAAAAGTTGGATTTGAATACAAAAAATGAATACAACTTTTTGACATTTCATTTTCTATAAATACGAATACAGTGGCATATTCATAAATATTTTGAAAACAAAAAGTTACTTTTTTTTAGTGATAATATGTGTGTGAGTGAGAAAAGTTACTTTTTTAAAATTAAAAAAAATTACTAGACCCGGATATGATGTATTCTATACCCAAATTAACTTACCAAATACTATCAAATGTGAAAATAAATGCTTTTTCCTATATTCAAATTTAGGATTTGAATATAGAATAAAGAAAATGAAAAGTAGATACATCACTTTTTGAAACCAAACAAACTCTAGTCTCTAAGATGTTTGAAAAAGAGAAAAAGAAAACAATGTTAAGTTCTTTTCTCTTCTCCTAATTTTTTTTTTTTTTTTCCAATTTAGAGAGACAACATTTTTATTCTTAAATAGTTAATAATAAATTAGGGAAAAAACCGCTAGGCCCCACCAAAATCATTTCACCCTAACCTCCCCCACAAATCACCCCTACCAATCACTAACTTTATAGTATACATTCATCATCCATCCATCTTATAGTAGAAGTACATGTTCCTAACTTGCTTAGGACCAAAAATCTGACCCCAAAGGCCTTTAAGGGACCTTTGGCAATGATTGTGTTAATCCATTATTTGAGTGAGAACGCGGTGAATTGAAATCATTGTATAGTGCCAGAAAGTTCTATAGGCTGACCTTTATTTATTTATTTATTGTTTTTTTTTGGACAAATCCTAGACTAACAAGTAACAACACACTGGCCTTTGGTTGATAAGGAAAGACAGAGCAGAGTCTTTGGTAACAAAGTGTTTGATATGATACCACTCGATTATTTTTTTGATAAATTATATCACTTGATTTGATCATATATACTTGATTTGTAAATCAAGCAAAAATCTTCCTAAGGTTCAATTCATCGTGGTAAAGTCCACATATTTCTTCACACGCATGCCAAGAATCTCATTGTTGCGGTGGATCCACGGCGTGTAATTATGTCTATTTTTTCGTACATTAGACAACCATGTGGAATTTGTGACAAAAAAAAAACTGTGTGTGTCCAAAAAAAAAACCTATTCAGTTAATCTAAAAATAGTACTGTGAAGCGCTTCCAAAAAAAAAAAAAAATTGTTACAGTGAAGCCGCCCACATAAATCATGTGTATTACCTGTCAGGTTTTATTTGATCTTGTGTGAAATATAAACGAAATTAAGACTAGGGTTCTTGTACTTTTGTGACCTCTAGCTTTCACTTCGATTGCAATTTGTCTGACCCATAAAAAAAAAAAAAAATGATTAAGAGAAATCAAGCTGTCAATTTAGAGGGAGGGGCTCCATTTGCATATCTTAAGGTAGACAAACTTGTCTGATAACCCTTAAAAGATATGGTTCATCTCACTTTTCACATTCATATTCCTTTTGCAACAAGTAGAGCAACTCTTGTTCTTTGGGGGATGTTTTACTTTTACTTTTACTTTTACTTTTATATTTCATTGTACTTTTAGAAAGAAAAAGTAGAATGAGTTAACCGAAAGAGTTGATTACAGGATCAATAGCATCAATTTGGGTAGGAAACATATAAAATTTTGAAATATTAAGAGAGCAATGTTGGCTCTTGCGTGCTGTATTAATTAATTAGTCTTAATTAGTCATTCAAAGTCTATGTAGTTATTAGTTTGAAAAATGCAAAAATTTACTACTATTGTTAAAGCGGCTGTCCTTTTTCTTGATAGTGGTTGAACTATCATAAGTAAAGTGGAAACATAATAAATTAAATAATGATTGCTACACGCGAGTCCCCCCCTTTTTTTTTTTCTCAAAAGAAATAATGGTTGAGGCATTATAGTAAAGATACGGAAAGCTCTTTTAGGTTTATAACATTTAAACTCAAACATAAAATAAATACAACAATGTATACTTTGTTAGAAGTCTTGTAGCCTAAAGTAAAACCTAATCTCTGAAACACAAGTTTTTTATTTTGTTCTACAAGCATATGGGTAATGTATCTACAATGAGTTTGGGCCTCTTGAATCTTGTTTGTAGAAAATTGCCTGTTGGATTTGCTGGTAGGAAATTCAAATTCAATTTAGTAAACTTAGGGTAAATTATATATTTGGTCTTTAACCTTTAAACTATATGTTAATTTAGTCCCCAACGTTTCAAATGTGTTAATTTAGTTTTTAACCTTTTGGTATTGTGTCAAAAGGGTCCATACCGTTAAGTAGTAGATGGAAAATATTGACATGGCTAAGGGTGATATTAAATTATTATATTTTATATCACATAAGCTACCACGTCCTTAAATTATATTTTCTTTTCCTTTGCTTTCCTAGGAACCAAACATGGTTTAATTTAACACTAAGTTGAGTTTTGAATTCTAGGTTCCAAATCCATTACTTCTCTGCAACTTTCAACTCTTAATAACAACACCAGCTACTAACCTCTTTCAAAGAAAAAAAAGAAAAAAACACCAGCTATCAATTCTATCACGCAACAAATAGATGATATTAACTACAAATAATAATAACATAAGAACAAAGACAACAAGAGATTTAGGATTTTGCACAAACGGAGAGAAAGAGAGATTGGACTTGACTTGAAACAAACCCGAGAAGCTAATTGGAGTCATTGGACTAAAATGAATTAGGGCTTCCTAATTATCTTTCTAGAAAAAGGACAAATGATGCGAGATAAGGGTAGTAATTAGAACTGATTTTGGGGATAAGAAATTGGGGGAAATATTAAAAAAAAGAGACACAAGCATCACATTTTCTTAAAATTTGTTAGAGCCTTTAGCTATTCCTCATAGTTTTCAGAACCAGACCGGACCGGGAGGTCGGATCGTGAAAATCGAAAATCAGGATGAAAATCGATTTTTAAGCATAAAGAACTGGATTTTTTGTTAATTCCGTGAACCGCTAAAACCGGGGTTGGACCGCACGAACCGGTGAGAACTGTGCAGTCCAACCCCTTAGCAATTTAAAAAAAAAACAACTTAACACAATTTTATTCTACTTAATTAAATTATCCATCTCTTACAAGGAATAAAAAAAATTATAATTAAAATCCTTCAAAGATATTCAACTTTACTTCAAAATTAATCATAAATTTTAATGTTTTCATGGTTATTATTTTATTTTATTAACTTTCTTATTTAATTATTAAATATATGCTTGAAAATCATTAAATTTCTCTCACATATATAGATATATTGTCAATTTTGCTAGTTTTATAAATTTAATATCTATATTTAGGCTTAAATTAATTATTAAATTAATTATGACGTCATCACGATTTGACCCCAGTTCGACCCTGGTTCGACCTCAAAAACTTTGAACCTTTCCTTTTTACGGTTCAATGAACGGTCCGGGTCTGAAAACCTTGATTCCTCTGTAAGGAAAGCCTTGTTGCTTATATTGATGCTCATCTTGCTTAGAATCTTCAATCCTACCAAATTATTAAGAGTACATCTTTCTTTTGAGGGAAACACATTCCATCAAGAAATTGTGGTGGCGGGCCTTGGAGATTATTGTTGATGTTGCTTTCTAAATCACCAACTACAAACCCCTTGAGGACTTGGAGTTTTGTGAGAGAAGCTATTTCCTTGTTCATGCCATCTAGCGAGTAACATTATGAGTTTGAGTTTTGAATTCTGGGTATTTAACCCATATTTGGTTCCCGAGAATGCAAAGGAAAGAAAAGTAGAGAAAAAAGAAAATTACTAATCTTTAGTTTTTGGTAATGAATATCAATATAAGCTAAATCTTTTTTTTATTTTTTTTATAAATAAATTTAAGGACATGTGACAACTTACATGACATAAAATATAATAATTTAATATCACCGTTAGCAATGTTAATATGCACCACTTAACGACAGTGACTATTTTGACATAATATCTAAAGATTAGAGATTGAATTAACACATTTAAAGTGTTATGGACTAAATTAACATGTAACTTAAAGGTTAGAGAGTAAATAAGTAGTTTACTTTATATATATATATATATATATATTTTTTTTTTTTTATGATCAAAATAAGTAGTTTACCCTTAAACCTATATTAAAAAAAAGTGGAACTATTAGAGTAATAAAATATTAATTAAAAATGGCAGCGCTTAAAGTACCATTAGTAGGAGAAGTTGACGTAACCTTACCAAATGGGCCGGGCCCTAGCCACGTCCAGCCACAAGTCATACATAAGAACAAAAAAAGTTCGATTATTTTTGGAAGCTCTAATATCCTTACCAATGGGGATGAGACGTAGTGGCGTACGTCATGATAATTGATAACCCACTTGCTGTATCTAACTTGTCAATATTAATAAAATCTTAGGCTTTTGACATGACAATTTCTCACCACATTAACTTAAGAAGTTGATCCTAAAAATATATTTACTTGGTTGATAACTTAGTTGATCACACAGAATTAAGTAGATTTATTTGTTTATAGATAATCTTATGCTGGGCCCTAATCACCTCCATTCATAACAAAAATGGATGGTTCAAAACTCCTAGTAATCATTTTGGGGTAAATTTTGAATGCTGTACTCTGTTTTGGTGTTTTGGTGTCCAAGAGTGAACATGTGTCCACCATCCAACGTGTCTACTGGTGTGGCTTGTGTCCAGTGGGAGTTTCCATTGGACACGTTGGATGATGGACACGCGTCCACTCTTGGACATGTGTCCATCATCCAACGTGTCCAGTGGAAACTTCCACTGGACACAAGCCACACCCTCTAAAAATTATGGTCTACATTATGATATTATTAGAATATATTATGACATCAAACTCAAGATGGAAACTTGAAGATACATTGAATTTGGAATAATGTAAATTGTAAACTTGTAAAGGAAACCATGACCATGAATGATAGGATTAAAAGTGGAGTGAACAATGAAATGTGTGAAAACAGAACACCCTATTTCGCTGGGAGTTTTTTTAAATATATTCCTAATCCTAATCCAAGGCCTTACATAATTCATAAACTCAAACAGACTTAACAATACAATACTTAAAAACAAAATTTGATTTCTTAATTATTTTTCCATTTCTTTGTAGCCAATTAAAGATGGTACATGGAGACAGTAAACACTACTACACTAATGGTTGTTTACAAGGTACTCCCCTTCAGATCACCCATTCTCCATTTCATAGCTTCATCTCAGTTACATAGCTCATTCTTACATAAGCACATCTTCATTAAAGCCAACCAAATTTTCTAGCCAAAGGACAATCTGTCAAAAAATGCAACTTTTGCATACTTTTTAGGAAAAAAAGAACCAATCAAATTAGACAAAAGGAATTAGCTGTTTAATTTCAAAGTTACTACATTCTATAGAATCAAGATTCATATTCGATTGTTTCTCAAAAAAAAGAAAAAGATTCATATTCGATTTTTTTCATTTTTCGAAAAGAAAAAAAAAAATCATATTAGAATTAAGAGTACTAGATCGAAATATTACCACCAGACTACTAGAGTGATGTTGAAGAAGCATGGGAAATAAACAGATCCAAGTTAAGACGGCGAAGCTCCATTTCAGTCTTGGTCAATAGATTCAATAGCCGCGTTGAAATTAATAAAAACTAAATTATACATGGCCTACATAGTAGAAGGCTAATTGGCTAAAAGACATTTTGATTCTCAAACAGGACATCCTCTTTAAAATGATTACATGTGATTTTGGCAGATCCAATTAAGGAAGACGAATGTGCCTTAGTTTTCTTTATTTTATCTTCATTCATCCCAAAAGAAGAAAAATTTATCCATTCATCCCTAAAAAAGAAAGGAGTAAGAAAGAAGAAAATGCTTGAGTGAAGAATATTTTCTAAATAACACTAAATGCACAAAAAAATTGATAATATTTTTTACAATAATTAAGTCAATAAGTTTGTACTGATTCATTTATATAATTTTTTTACTTATTATTAACCATCTATCCGTCATTAAGTGTCAACTTTTTTCTTTTTCTTTTTGTTTCTAGGGACTTTCTCTGTCTTTATTATTCATTAGGCTCTTAGTCACCTTGTCCTTGTCATCAAAATCTGGGCCACGTGAATACGTGGAAATGAATCCTCATGTATGTGATATGTCCCATTGTCAATTTACTTTGGTGACAAGTATTAATAAATATTACCAAAACTTTTATGCCAAAAGAAAAAGATTGATTGTGAATTTTTGACGGTAACTATTAACACAGTTTGTCAACCATGTCCATGAACCGAATCTTCTTCTTTGTCTTTATTCGGGTCAACTCATCCAAACAAAATTTGAAAATGTAAGTCTTTGCATCAATAAAGTCACGCGAATATCACGTTCTTTGCCGTGACTCATTTGCCCAAGTGATCATCCATTAGGGCATATAGTGGCAAAAGTAAGAAGGTTTTTTGGCTTATTCTTTTTCAACAAGAGAAGTACATATACATTGGAATGTTTTTAAGGGCGTGTTTCATGTGGGGGTTTTCTTGAAATGCTACCTAACAGGTACCAAGGTCTTGCAACTAACATGAAAAATTGTAGATTGTCATTAGAGCATGCCACAAGTGATGAGACTGGTCGGAAATGCTTCATTACAAAACGGACTAGCTAGGAGCCAGCTTAGTATGTGAAATCATTGTGATTGAAAATGAAGATATCAGAGTATTGAAATACGTGATGCGTGACATCAGTAGGACTTGCAACGAATGTGAGAGGAATCAGACATTTCTGTGTAGGGTCGGAATTATGATATTGATAAATTAGTCATGACAAGTTTATGAATCATGATCTCAAATCTAATCTTTAAAAATAAAAAAAGGGTCGATAATAATAACTTTAATTTTTTTTTCTTCTAATCTTCTCTTTCTTAATTACCCCCACAAGAACTTTTTTGGCAAGATTAGGTGCATGATTTTGACACCAAATAATTAAAAGGAATCTTATTGATATAGTCAATACTTTGAAATCTTGTTTAAAATAAAATTTTCTAAAGCCACTTTCTTTCTTTCACCCTTAACTCTTTATAAGTTGTTTCTCACCAAAAAAAGAAAAAGAAAAAAAAAAGAACTCTTTATAAGTTGACATCAAAAGAAAAAGAAAAAAAAAATCTTTACAAGTAACAATTAATTAGTCACTATGGTTAACACCATAAATTAATTGTTAATTGTTATAAAGATTGACGTCTTTGGTATTATATACAAAACACTCACACATATATATACTAGTTTTTTTTTTTTTTTTTTTTTTTTTTTTTTTTTATAGAAAATTTTATATATACTAGTTGGTAACTGTGCACAGAGAAAGTTAACATAAAATATTTGTTTTAATTATAAGATAATTCATGTGTATTATTTAAATAAATTACATAATTCATTAAAAAAAAATTTATGTGATTAAAACTATACATGAATGATCTCTTTACCTACCACATGTTTAGAGCCGAAAATTTTCTTTTTCGAAACTAATAATGTAAACATGCTAAGTGAAGGAGTCTCAATTTTATACCTTTGGCATCTCATATACATATGTCGGATCCATAACATAATTGATGTCTAATAGTCCCGTGAGGGTCATGGTTTTCTTTTCTCAATTTGTCGTTGTTCATAGACCGTACTTAGGCTAGATGCCTACATGATGAAATTAATACATAGCCCATCTTACATAGCCCATCTTTTGACTATCAGATCTCAATTAAATATAAGAAAGTAAGAATCCTATGACTTGAGTAATCTACTTCAGGATAAAGCCGCAGTGTGCTAACACATATCTTTTGCAAAGCTTGGGGGTGAGTTGCAAAATCAAAAGTTTCACTACCTTTAGATTCTTTACCCGTTCATGGGCTATGATAGTCATGAAGTAAAGAACCATAATGGAGCTTCCACCCACCCCCAACTAAATTGAACCATAATATATTTCTTGGATTTTTTTTAAGGTAGTATAAAATTTTAATTTATGACGTTTATTCTATTATGATAGTATATTTTGGAGTTTTTGATGGTGTAAATGTGTATATACAAATGATCGTCCAATTTTGAGTTGAGAAAAATGTTAGGGTTAATAATTTACATGATATTGTGAGACCATTATATAAATTCTAAGAAAAGAAATAATAAATTATATGATTATATATATATATGTTCATGAAAAATGTGACATGTGACATTGATTTATTGGTGGGTTTTTGTTTATTTGTAAAAAAGGAACTTCTATTATATCGTTTTTTTTTTTTTTTTTTTTTTTTTTTTTTTTTTTTTTTTTTTTGGGAGAAGAAAAGTATTTTGAAGTTGATATGTGGAATTTCTTAAAACTAGACTGTATAAAATATAATACACACGATTTCTACTTACAGGGTGAGACACACTATTATGTGCGCAAGCTTATTATCCTAATCTACCTTTTGCTTTTATGTAGGATATGTAATTAATTAATTCCCACTAATCACAAAATTTAGATAAGTATAACTATTCCCTTTCTCTACCAAACGAGGAAAAAAAAATGTTCACTTTCATAGATAAGTATAACCATTCCCTTTCTCCCCCAAAAAAGAAAAAAAAAAAAAAATCACTTTCAAAGTAGGGGTAGGGGACTTGTTCTTTTATTTAGTAGACACGATAGGACTAAGGGGCTTTTAGGAGTTTGGATAAATCATCATGATCTAAACTAGCTTCCAAAATTAAAGTATCATATAGTTAATTTTATGTTCTCAAATATCATAATGAATATTGTTAGGCTATAGATTGACCCAGTTAATTAACCAATTACTAAAGTTGATTAATTAGTTTAAATTACATGAAAATCCAATTAAGGCGCAGTCAAATTATCAAACTAAAATTAAGTGCAATGGAAAATAAGTTTGACATAACAATTTGATCATGATGAGGAAAACTCTCGCAGGCAAAATCCCATCAGATGAATTCAGGTTACTTCTCTTGAAGAATCCACTAACAAGAATAGATGTTACAAAACCTTACCCTATCCCGAAGTACATACCTACCGTAACACCTATTAATTTACAAGGAAGTTAGCTCCAATCCTTAATTGAACTACTTTTTGTAACAGACTTCTCCTTTGCACAAATCTCTTATTTCTAATTAATAGCACATCAACCATTTTGGTTATTGTAGTTTTGTAAAGTTCTTCAATCCATGCTTTGATGAATAGGTAGAAGCTTGATACAAAACCCTAGGCACACAAATATCATAGCAACTCCTGTTATGCGTGTGTTTTTATCTCTATGATTACGGTCATAAAATATGTCTTTTATATCTTTTGGAATCTTAATGCACGAATTCCTAGAAAGACCAATTCATCAAGGGTTGAAATAGAAGATTACTGTTTAGTTTTTTTGTAGCTCAATGGATTGAGAGGTGTCGAGATAGGTATCAAGATTCATTTATTTTCAATAAGTTGACAGGTATCGAGACCTATAGTTTCAGCTTTTCTTGAGTAGTCTTGTGGCTTCAATAATACCACTTGTTAACACTTGTTGTACTTCTTGAACACATTATAAACTAAGACTTAATCATAGATGAAGTACATTTTAATCTTACATATGCCAATACACAAGATTTTTTTTTTTTTTTTTTTTGAAAGAGTTTCAACCTATATATATATATATATATATATGATCCTTACAAATGAAATATCATTTATATATATTTTTCGATATTTTAATTATATATATATATATATTTATATTTATATTTATATAAAGAAACTGAGTTGTTCACGTCGGAAAATACCATCCAACCTTTTTCCTTCATGGTTTAAACTTTAAACTAACAAAAGTTTTTTTTTTTTTTTTTGAGAAAATTAAACTAATAAAAGTTGACTTACCTAAAAAGACAATCGATAATGAATATCTCAAGCTTAGCTTGTTAATATGCTCTCTGAAATTCAGTCATTAATAAAAACAGGTTATGCTTGAACTCAAGTCCTTAATGAATAAACCTTTAATAAAGTCAAAATTAACTTTTATTTTAAAATAATAAAGATAAGACATTTTTTTATTAACACATTTCAAAAAAAAAAAAAAAAAAAAGCATAAAAATGCAGTTCTCTTATGTCTTATAAAAATTAGATGCTTATTAAAATGTAAACTAATCAATTAGTAAATTTTTAGGATATAGTTTAGTAGCTAAGCTAAAAGGTATATACAGCTATAAAAATATAAGTTTCTTAAGTATAAATCTAATTAAGTCCATTTACTTAAATAGCTCAACAAAGCTTGTATAAACCTATTAAGCCTCTCTTAACGAACCAAGCTTGACCATAGAAAATGAGTTGATCAACTTGAGTTCGCTAATAAAGGTAGGAAACAATCAAACAACCAAAATCAAACGACTTAGGTTTTGTCATGGGTTGGACGGTTTGTACCATTTTTCTCTAATTGTAATTATAAAGTATCAACAA
This sequence comes from Quercus robur, assembly GCF_932294415.1. Classification (NCBI taxonomy): domain Eukaryota; kingdom Viridiplantae; phylum Streptophyta; class Magnoliopsida; order Fagales; family Fagaceae; genus Quercus; species Quercus robur. The sequence continues at coordinate 28,852,537 of NC_065535.1, read as the reverse complement.
AAAAAAATCCAAATTCTTCAACACGGTGTTAAGACGGGATTATTTATGCAACTAGATTTGACTTGCAATTATAGTGTGGATGAGATAAGTAACAAACTAACCAACAACTTGTGGATGAGATAATTAACATGCTAACCAACAACTTATGTTGTATCCTAATATCTATAATACAACTAAAGCTGCCTTAAAAATTGAGGTACAAACGTCATTCTATTCATAAGAGGTGCCCAAGTACAATGTAAACTCTAAGCATTTTTCACAACTCCTACTCATATCTTCCTGTTTATGAAAAGGAATCACAAACACACACGAAAATAGGAGAGAACAGTAACCCAAAAAAAGAAAAAAAGAAAGAAAGGGGAAACATGTACACACACAGGTGTTTTACAAAAAGTTGTGACAGGCCCCGAAAACACCCCCATTCATAGACTCTCAGCTGTTCGGTGTTTATCACGTGCTGTTGGGGGTCAAATAGTAAAAACAGCCCCCCCAGAGCTTTTGGGGCCAAATCGCTATTTTCGTAGTTGGCATATTAATGCCCTGAGAGTTTCTTGTTTATTCAGCAAACTTAATTCGCAGCACTCGTTTTCCAGCTGCTAATAGTACAACCTCTTCTCTTTGCTACAACTCACTTTTCATTCACTTTAAGTCATATATCTTCACTTGCTTTTTTCAATCAAAGAAGCAAATGGAAGAATCTTCTTCATCTTCACCCCCATCCCCACTTCAACAACGGCTTCAATACTTAGTTGAAATCAGGCCTGAATGGTGGATCTATTCCATCTTCTGGCAAGCTTCCAAAGACAGCAATGGCCGTGTTGCTTTGTCATGGGGTGATGGGTACTTTCGTGGCACTAGAGACTTTGTTTCCAAAGCAACAAGCAACAAAGAAGACCAAAGGAATATTTATAAGGCCGTGACCAAAGGCAAGCAAGCTCTTTTCGATGAAGAAATGGACGTAGACAGACTTGTAGAAGGCCATGTTACTGAGTCTGATTGGTTTTACATCGTCTCAGTGACGCGCACATTTGGTCTACGTGATTGTGTTCTTGGGCGTGCCTATGGTACTGGTGGGTACATTTGGCTGACAGGTGATCATGAGCTTCAATACTATGAGTGTGATAGAGTTAAAGAAGCTCGTGGCCATGGGGTTCAAACTTTGCTCTGTATTGCAACTTCACGTGGGGTTGTAGAGCTTGGTTCCTCCGATGTGATCAAAGAAGATTGGAGCTTGGTGCAATTTGTGAAGACCCTTTTTGGTTGTGAAAGTACTTCTACAAGTACTGCCTTGGTCTCAAAGCAAGGCAATAACCCTGAGGGTCAAGTACCAATTGCAATTAGCCGTGATGTTTCATTCCTAAATATTGGAATGAATTCAGTGACTCCGAAAGAATGGAACTTTCAAGGGAAGCAATCAGATAGTGATGCAATGAAAGAAGGTGTTAGTCTTGGCCGTTCATCATCTGATTCAGGAGAGCCTTCTGATTCTGATGGCCTTTTAGCCTTTGAAAGGACTGAGAATAGGATCAAGAAAAGAGGAAGAAAGCCAGTAATTGGGAGAGAAATCCCAATAAACCATGTTGAAGCGGAGAGGCAGCGCCGAGAGAAGCTTAATAATCGATTCTATGCACTCAGGTCAGTGGTTCCTAATGTGTCAAAGATGGACAAGGCTTCTTTACTTGCTGATGCAGTGGTTTACATCAAGGAGCTCAAGGTCAAGATTGATGAATTGGAGGCCAAACTTAAAGCACAATCCCAAAAGATTAAAATGAGTCTTGTGAATGGTTTTTATGACAAGCCAAACATAACCACTATTGTTGATCATAATAGGGCAACAACATCATCAAGTTTTTCTGTTCCTTCGATGGAAGTGGAGGTGCAGATTGTTGGATCGGAGGCCATAATCCGTGTACAATGTCCCGACGTGAATTTCCCATCTGCGAAATTGATGAATGCGCTTAGAGACCTTGAGTTAAGAGTTCATTATGCAAGTGTTTCAAGTGTGAAGGAGATGATGCTTCAAGTTGTAGTGGTTAAAGTTCATAATGGATTTGCAAGTGGGGAGGCCATGAGAAGTGCTATTCTACAAAAAATTCAGATTTAGTTCTGTTATCATATGAGGTTGATCATCCAACATCACCTCCTATTTTGTTTGCAATTAAGATAAGCTCATGATGGGGCTTAATTTATGATGCTTTGCCAAGTTCATATTAATAAAGAACTAGAGTTTATATTCTGTACTTTTTTTTTTCCCCTTAAGTTTGTTTTTAGATGGAGTGAATATTTGTAAGTTCAGATAAATGTAAACTATTTTGCCAAAGTTGAAGAAGTTTTCAAAGGGATCACTTGGAACCAAATCAAGACATAACATAAACAAGTCATAAATTTAAAAAAGAAAAAAGAAAAAGAAGAAGAAGATGATATAATACCAGGTAACTTTCATAAATCATAGGGACGGAGTTATTATTGGACCTGGGGCAGTGGCCCCACCAGATTTTTTTTTTTTTTTTTTAATTTTAGTATATATAATATATTATTTTTAACGATTTGTTTCAATAAAATTGCACTTTACCTCCCTTAACAATATTATTGATATTTTTAAATGCTATAAAAAAAAATTAGCCCGACAACAAAAATTAAGCCCAAACAACACTCCAAAACAAACACAAGAATAAAAAAAGAAAAAAAAAGAAAATCAAAGCTGGTTCTAATTAGATATCTACTTAGCCTAGAGTAGGAAACACCCAATTTACCTCACACATATAATAAAAGGGAAAAAAGAAGGGGATTTCTAAGCCATTAAAATTAAAAATTAAAAAAAAAAAAAAAAAAACCTAACTAACTATCTTACGGTTGAACACAAAGGAGAGGAATTCGGCAGTCAGCAGCAGAAGCAAAGGTATCCTCACATAGCACAGAGCACCTAAGCAAAAGCAGGAAGTTAGGAATGCTAGTAGCCTGGGACGGAGAGACTTAAAGCAGAATAAACTAGAGTAGAAAGAAAGAGTTAAAGAAAGGTAAAAATCTGAGTGACCCATTTTTGTCTTTAACCCATAATTTATATTCTTTTATATAAAAGAAAAAAAAAAGTTGTCATCTGACAAACACAACGCCACACGCAACAATCAACTCTTATTGCCATTGATGTTTTTTAATATTTATTTTTTTGGTAGTTTTGTCTTTAGCAATAGCCTGTGATGTTTTGTGATATTTTTTTTTGTAGTTTTGTCTTTAGTGTTTTTGTATTTTAGTTAGTGTCTAATAGACCTCACACATATAATATATTAAGATGGCGAGTTCCATTTTCATAAATAATTGCATTGTAATATTTTAAAAAATAATAATTTTGTGTATTTTTCTTTGTTAATAGTTTATTAAATAAATGTTTATTTGGAGTTTCAATTTTTTTTGTTTTGTTTATACTTCTGCCCCCTAACTCCAAGTCCTAGTTCCGTCCCTGATAAATCATAAGTGCATCAATTTAAATCTAATGTTGCTGGCTGGGATTCTTTTCTTGATTTTTTAGATTGGGAATGCAGCCCTAATAAGACCCATCAAAACAGAAACCTTGGTCACTCTTGGGGTTTCATTTTATGTTGTAACTTCTAATTTTGGTTTTGGTTCTTTGCTGTTTAGTGGTTTTGTGGCATGTATCGATGTTCTCAATTACTTTGTTTCGCAGAAAGAGAATGAACAATGGAATATTAAGTGGGTGCCTAGCTAGTATACCTCTCGGAAATCTGTTCCTAAGAAATTGCATTTTGAATACCATCGATCCGTAGTTCATCAAGCTAATGCTGCAATCAACAGCGGATTCGTAACAAGATTTAATACAGGTTATTTTCCCATATTCAACAGAATATTTACATATGAAGTTGTAAAGGAAACGATTTGTCAAAGTTGAAGAAGTTTTCGAAAGGATCACTTGCGCAACCAAATCAAGACATAACGTAAATTAAGATATAAATTCAAAAAAGATGATACAATATCAAGATATATTTCATAAATCATAAGTAGTGTTTCAATTTAAATATAATGTTGCTGGTTGAGATTTTTTTTTCCTGATTTGTTAGGCTGGGAGTGCATCCCTAATACTTAACAAAACAAAAACCTTGGTCACTCTAGGGGTTTTAGTTTGTATATATATTGCAAGGCTGCTTCTTCTGTCTTCCTGATTTTATGTTGTAATTTTGGTTTTGTTTCTTAGTTGTTGATTTTTTTTTTGGAAGGTGCGTTGTTGTTGATTGTTTTTGCGGCATATGTATCCATAAAGAGAATAATACGAAATTAAGTGGGTGCCTAGCTAGCTAGGCTGTTCTTAATATAAACTTTGCATGTTGAATGTTGAATGCCATTCATTGTACATGTTAGTATTTGGATATTGGCTAATTCCATGGGGTAAATATAGCGTTTAATGGTTGTAATTTATTGGAACAAAATTTGGTCAAAAGCTATTGTGAAAATCTGAAGGGCAGAATTTAGTTCAAGCAAACTGAGGCTTGCTCAAGCAAACCATTAAAAGCAGACATAAAGTTGTTGAATATTTCGCTTGAATCTTAGAGTGAAATTATCAGGTTTTCAACTTAAATTCTACTATAACACTGATTTGTGCCTAACCTAAACTTACCTATATAATACACCTTAAGCATGAAATTTTTTGGGGAAGAGAAATAGAGAGATCAGCCACACAAAGTAGATCTTGAAGCTTTTCTCCTTGATCAAAAAATGAGAAAAACAAGTTGTGCTCTTAATACACCTTGATCAGCCTTAAACATCTCTTTAAAACCACATGAGTTCACTACAGTAAATCTTCAATGAGTTCCGTGGAGTGTAAGATGCTGCAATTTGTACAGACAAGGTTCATTTATGGAGAAGATCACTATAAAAGAATTCTAAAGGTTTTGGGACTATTATGGTAAGAAGGTAAGTTGAACATTTGCAAAGGTTACATAGAGAGTCTAGGGCTATTAAGGTTTTGTAAGTATAAGCTATTATTGCTTGTTAAGGTTCATAAATGTGTTGGCAAAGCCTAATTCCAAAAAAATGTCAAAATTGGGTTGCATGAATAAAATTTTGTTAGCATTTAGTATATATATGAAAAACAGGTAAAAAAGGAAAATATTTCAATCTACTCAAAAATGATGAGTTGATAATCTTTTGCCCATATCATTAGTACCATATTATTTTCTAATTAAAACTTATTTGATTGGAAATTAAACATTCAAAGCTTTTGAACGAACATGAATTTGACCCAAATTAGATTTGAAATAAGTAAAGTATGATTGTTTGAACTAAGCATAATCATGTTGTTTTCGAGGTTTTTCTTGTCACTCGTCACTCTCTTTAGTAGAATTGTCACATTCAAAATTTCAAATTCTTTTAGGAAAAAAAAAGGATTCTCCCTCAGATTTAGCCTCTCTTTTGGTGCTGTATAAAGCACCTTATGCATGACTTTTAGAGGAAAGAAATGTTGTCACACCAAAGCTAAAAAGTTCATATCTTGAAACCTTCATCCTCAAGCTAAATAGAGAAATCATCCTTGAGCTTTATTTTAAAACAATAAAAACTAATGTGTTCTCTTGAAACCATAGAATTTGTGCTAGTGAGTTAACTATTGCTACAAATCCTCAATTGCTACAAATCCTTGAGGATTTTCTTGGAGTGCCAGAGATTTTGGTTCATGGAAGAGACGCCTAGGTAGATTCTAGAAGTTTTGGTACTAGTGCAGTAGGATGGCAAACAGGGTGTTAGAAGTTGCAATAAAGAGTTTAACATGGTAAAGGTTTTGTGAGTAGATTATTTATAATTGATTTTCAAATTGTAAATTTTCTAATGGGATTGGATCTCCAAGGTAATTTTTCCATTGAAGAGGTTATTCATTAGTTTTTCACTTTGTTCATTTTCTACTATTTATTACAAATATTACTTTATTATTAATACTTCAAATTTAGTATATGATACATGTGGTTGATATATCTGCATGTGTATGGAATACATAATAAATTTGTTGAATTAATTTGTTTATCTTGTTGCATAGATTGCTTGAGGTTTAAATATATTATTTGTTTATTTATTTATTTATTTTTTTGTGCAATTGGTATCAAAGAAATTTCAACAAGTAGGGGTCAAAATAGAAATTTTCATAACTGATCATTTATAATGGTCTTCTAATTTGATTCGACTTCTTGGAGGGAATAAATACGAAATTTCCAAATTTGTGAGATGCAAAGATAGAGAAAAAAATATGCGTCAAAGAAAACAATCACATAAGATAATATTTACGTGGTTCGGCAATTTGCCTATGTCCACAAAGTTGCAAGAATTCCACTATTTACAGGAAAAATTACAAAATGTGGCAGTACAGTTTTTATTTCTAAAAAACCACACACGAAAACCCTAATCTCTAAAACAATAGTTTTTGTTTTCTATCATGTGCACAAACCTTCGCTCCATGGATTAAGTCTTAGAAAATCTCTCATTAAAAACTGTAGTAATATTATTTCAGGTTGGGTCGTAATCCGGATCAAACTCAACTAGGCTCTACGAAGCCCAACACTTCCTAAATAGTTTTTTCTATTAGAGAGGATTTTCATCTGATTACCAAATATATGTGTTGTTTATTACTTTGTATATTTATTGTTTTAGGGTTTGTTTAGTTGGTGGGGTGAAAAAGTGAGAGGATAGAAAATATTTTAATTTCTCTCATTTTTGTTTGGTTGGGAGTAGAAAAATGGAGGGATGAAAAAATGAGTTTGAATAAATTTACTCATATATCATTGTTAAAGAATGATGCCTAATTAAAAACAAAAATGTGACAAATAACCAAAAATAAAAAAGAGCAATCACCCAAATTTATTAAAAAAAAATGTCCCAAAAAAAAATCACGTCTAGCTAAATAAAAAAAAAAAAAAACCAACTATCATGCCCAATCCCTAGAAAATCAAAAGAAAAAAAAAGAGACAACATTAGTACATTACTATCCAGAGAGAGAGAAAAAAAAAGAGAGGCACGTCTAGGCCCTAAAAAATCAAAAGAAAAAAAAAAAAGAATAGAAAAAAAGAAAAAAGAAAAAAAGAAGAAGCAACAAGACAAAGCCCATGTGCATGTGTCAAATAAGAAAAAATGCATCTCTACTTAGTTTTCTCTCCATTTTGAGGAAAAAATATTTTGATTGGTTCAGGAAAAAAACACTTGAGCCCACCATTTGTTTTCCTTTCTCTCCATCCAATCTAACACATTCCAAAAAAGTTTTCTTTATCATTTTCTCTTCAAAGTTTTTCATCCACCCTGTTTTACCTCCAAAACACACACCTTTAGATTTGATATGTTATAATTGTGGTTAAATTCTTTATTGTGTTGGATTATCTAATTTGATTAAAATCATAATTTGTTAAATTAATTCACTTCAGAAGTTGTTTAGCCGTACGTCTAAACAGAATTTCAGTTCATAAACAAACTAATGCTGCATTGACGAAGTTCAAAAATGAGAGAAAAGAATGAGAACCTCATCAACTTGAATTGAAAAACTCCAGAATACACACATGCTAGTAAGCATAGGATTTAGATTGACACATGTAATCTGTTTTTTTTTTTTTGACGAATTGACACGTAATCTGATTCAACAATGACAATGAGTTCACATTCCAAGCTTAGACCATTTTTCAAAAATAAGACACAGCGAACAACGTGCGGAGCCCCTCGTGTCCCAAGTTAAAGTACGACCAGTACAAAAATCAAATTCAAAGAACATTTTCGCTCTAAGGAATTCGTTCAAAGAATCGTGTCTTGATGGAAAGCTCCGTGTCTGACTGTCTCTGTCTCTGTCTCTCTCTCTCTCGCCATGAAAAGCATGAATGCATTGACAAGAAGACAAATTGATCAAGAAAACCAATCAGGCAACATTCCATAACATCAACTATAGAATAATTTGCTGATTGACTTTGAGGTAAATCCAATGTGAACACACTTTTATTGCAAGAAAAGAATATCGAATTCCTCAAAAAAAAAAAAAAAAACTAATATATATATATATATATATAAAGAAAAAATAATTTCTTGTTATATCCTTTTGTTTCATTTTGTTTAGAAATCAAGAAAAAAAAAATCTTTGGTCATTTAAGCTCTAGACAATTCAATTCCGTAAGCAATTCTTTAATTTTGTAAGAAAATATTCATTCCAACAGCTTAGCTATAGCCAAAACCCTTAAAATGTAAGTCCAGAAATCTCTCTAAAATAGAGAAATTTTATTGCTCATGAACAGTGACTCTTTGTTTGAAGAGTCATTTTTCATTAGCAAAAGATTTTTTTTTTTTAACTTAAAAAAAATGTAAAAATTACAAAAAAGAATGAAAAAGTGTATTTGATTGAATCTTTAAGAAAGATAGAGAAATAATATTTAAACTAAATAGTAAATAATAGAGAATATATTAGAAAATGTATTTTAAAAAAAAAATACTTCCACTACTGGTATCCAGGGGCGGATGGAGGGGGTGGGGGGGGGCGAGCGGGGGCATGTGGCCCCTCTGAACTTTGAATTTTTTTTCTAATAATATTATAATGACCTAAAATGCCTTATTTGCCCCACCTTGACACAAAAGACAAAAAAAAAAATTATCAATTCATCGTACCTTTACTCAGTAGACTTCTCCTTCTACTACAATTCTAATATATAAAACCAATGGATCCCACTTAGTAATGATTAAAAAAAAAAAATCTCAACATTAAATAGGATAGGAGTCTGAACACACTACACAGTTGCTTGATGGACTTTTAAAAACAAAAATGTATAACTATAATATAAAATCATGGGTCTCACTTGGTAATGATTAAAAAAAAAAGAAAAAAGAAGATGTTTCATATCCATTAGTGACTTTGGTATTGATCTTACTAGTTACAATAGCTACTGTTGAAAGAGCTTTTTCGGCAATGAACATAATTAAAAATCGATTACGCAATTGAATAGGAGATCAGTGGATGAATGATTGCTTAGTCACATATATTGAGAAAAATATATTCAAGACTATTGAGTGTGAAGAAATCATGCAGCGATTTCAAAATATGAAAAATCGTCGAAGGCGTTTGAGTAAAATAAGCTAGGTGTAAAAAAATAAATTAAAGTTTACATTTTATGTTAGATTCTGTATGACAATTTCATTATCATATAGTAGTTCATTTATTTTGTTATTAATATTGATTAATTTTTTTAGATTAATTTTTTACTTTCAATCTTGTCTTTTAATTTTGCCCCTCCTGACCTAAATTCCTGGCTCCACCACTGCTGGTATCCAAAGATATTTTAAAATTTGAATTATTTTTTGTGATTTGTGATACATTCTCTTAAAAAATTTATATAATAAATTTAAAGTATTTTTAATATTATTCTAAAACAAATAGTTAATTTTGTCTTTCCAAACCAACTCAAATTATGATTTTATAGAGCGAGATAAAGTTTTGCTATTGCTCAATGAGAAGTACAAACCAAGTTTTTCTGCCACAAATTGACTAAATTTGCTTGGTACTCAGGTAAATTCTGCAATTTTTTTTCCTTTCTTTCTTGCAAAGTTTTGAGTTGTCTTTAATAAGAGAAATTTTCATATCAGTTGAGTTAATGCGCCTTCTCTCACTGTCATGAGGGTCCCATAGGCATGGGACGCACATGTTAGCAAGAGAGATGTCACATAAGCTCATTAGTGTAGGAAATACCTTCCCCTTAAATAATAATGTCAAAGAAATTTAGTACCATTGAACATCTTGATGCATGTGGTACTTTCCTTGATACAAACTAGGGTGAAGGAAGGATCTTTTCTAACCAAAAAAGAAAAAAGAAAAAAACAATCCAATGTAAATTAGCTAATCACAGTTTGCTACATTAAATAGGTGTAGCAAAAATGGTAACTTTTTATATGGTACTTAAATTTTTGCTAAGAAACTAAGTAGTACTACTAGATATCTTGGTCCACCTGGTAGGATCATTTACAACCCAAAAATAAAAAAACAAACTGATGTGATGTAAACGTGTATTTTCCTCTCTTTTCAATCAAAAGAAGAATTCCTGTTATCTTTTTCTTTTTTCCCAATGGATGAAATATTCCCCAAGCTTCTCTTGAATAACCAAAGAACGCGTATTTTGAATTTTGATCTCTTTCTCAATCAAAATAGAAGAATTCCTGTCTCTTTAATTTCCAATGGATGAAAAATTTTCCAAAGTTTCTCTTGAATAACCAAAAGAGTTATCATTTACACTACTACAAGGTCAATGATGTGATCATGTCCAAGTATATTTCACTCCAGCCATGTCACTTGTTGTGACTTGACATCAATATTCATATTTGTTTGGTGACATTGCACCTGAACTTAAATTAAAATGTTTGGCTCAATTTAGTCTCTGAGGAGGCCACTAAAAAATAAAAATTACAAAAGAGCTTCTAAATTTCAATGTACTAAGTTGCTGCCCATACTAAGAGATGTACATAGGTGAAGCAGCCCAGACCCATAATCTCTGCCAAGTTTCCCGGCACATTGCACCTTTATCCTGGACAAAGCATGGCCGGGCTTGGCTTACTTGCGGGAAGTTTAACTACGCACTCCAATAACTCTACCGGAATATTCAAGTTTTTTTTATCAGATTATTCTTTTTTTTTTTTGGTAAATAGGAATTATATTAAAACCCCTAACTGGGGAAGGAAGTTAAATGACTGGTCCTCTCCATAATACAAAAGCTTCGAAATGTCCATAGACGGACTATCAAAAATCATAAAATCTTACTGACAGAAAGATCCTTATCAGATTATTCTACTGATCTACTCTCTTTCTATGAAATATCTTGGAAACTCTATAGACTAATAATAGACTATTCAAATTCATTGAGTCCATTATATGGATATCTCTAAAATGATATTTATTTTTTAATATAATTCAATTGTTACAATAAATGGGTAGAGGAGAATTCAAATCCTGATTAAAATAAGAGGCCGAGTAATAATTCTAGAATAAAAAATTCTCTACCATTTTATTTTAAAAAATTACAATTATTATTATTATTATTATTATTTATTTATTTAATTAGTTACAAAGTCGTAAATCAGAAGTCTTAGTCTTTAATCAATCGAAGTAAATGTTGCGATACATTGATTCTCAAAGAAGGGGAAAATTTTTTTGCTGCAAAACTGGCTTCTTTGCTGCAAAACTGGCTTCTTTGGTTATTGATATCATGCAATAGAATTTAGAAATACAAATGGTATTTTGCCGTAACACACACTTATCCAATTCAATATCTAAGCTATGTGAGGTATCACATGATTCATCATTCTACCATGTAGGTACAATCATAATGAGAATATGGTTCATAATTATTTCAATTAGGCAAAAGAATGATGTTGCATTTCCAAAATAAGCATTATTAGAGTGCTGTGAAAAAAAAGTGGACGGTCATCATTTTTTTTTTTTTTTTTTTTTAATGTATATTCAATGAAACTGTTGTGTTACATTAGATGATCATGTTACATTCAGTTGTGGAATGAATCGGATTTTCAGATATATGTTCTTATAGCCAGGATGAAAAGAAAAAAAAAAAAAAGAAAAAAAAAAAAGAAGTAGAATATAGCTGGCCTGAAATTAGGCTATTTTTGAGCTTATTTTAGGTCAACTATATTCTACTTCCCTCTACGTTGCCAACCTTCTCCTCAATCCAAACTAGTCCATTATAATCTTATTGCTCTCTTTTACTTGTGTCTGTTTGAGATCCGCTTATTTTGTTGAAACTGATTTTTTTTTTTTTTTTAAAAATACTGTAGATAAAGGTAAAAGTTAACTGAAATAATATAGTGAGACCAATAAATAGTAACAAAAAGTATAATGGGACCCATAAATAATACCAAAAAAAAACTAAATATTAAAATAAATTAGCAAAATTGATCATGCCAAACGGACACGTCAGAATGAATTATAATTTAATCTATCACCTTTTTAGTTTTATATATTATCATAGTAATCTAATTTGGTTTTATGCAACCAATTCAATTATTTTTGTCCCGATGCGTTGCCCTTTTCTCCAAAACTATTTCTTATCATGCCAAGTAAATGTAGCTAGTTTATGCTACTTTTGAGCTGTCAGTAACATCCATAATGCCTGTTTACCAAAATTTATCTCAAGGGCAATTCTTAAAAAAAAAAAAAAAAAATGATCTCAGGGTATCATAATTATTCAAGTTGGTTAATTATTGCTTAAATTAATGGGGCAGTCAAATGCAAACAGAAAAGTAAATAAGTAATGCCAGTTGATAAAAGTACATAAAAATAAGAATTTTTCTTACAGTAATTGGAAGAATGATTCCCACAGTATTCTCGATGGAAATCCAACTGTATACCCAATAGAAAAGAGTGAGACTAATCTTGATCAAAATATATTGTAATTAAATTTAAATGGGCAAATCTAAGTTATAAATAGGGTTGGCTTTAGGTCTAGACCTGAGGTACCTAATTAGAAAATGCTCTAAAATTTGGAAATGAATTACTATTTATATATATATAGAGAGAGAGAGAGAGAGAGAGAAAAGACATTGGTAGGTTGTATTAATATTCTCTTCAAGAAGGTTCCTAAAATCATGAGTCAATAGAAATCCAATTCAATTAAAATCATAACTTTTTGTACAATATATATATATATATATATTTATTGTGAGTGGGTTGTATACTCTCTTCTACATTTCAGGGCATGTCAATGCTTTCTCCATGCTGTGGCCTGTGGCATCTTCTCCTTTCTCAATGCGTTTGGAAATCGCTTGGCTATATCAATTTTTATATGAAAGTTTTGGTTGTAATAATATGAAGTGGCCTGTTTTCATATTATTCTTCAAAACTATCAGTTCATGGTATATAAATTCAACTTAGAAATTAATTTATTGCCATTAATTTGTTAGTGCTTTAATATATGTAAATCTAAATCTAGCCACTAGAGTAACGCATGTAAATCCTTCATGCTCTCTAATATGTATACTTGGGCTGTTGAATAATGCATGTCTTGCACAAAATAATCCTTGAATTCCCACTCAAATCAAAGTTGGGTGACACGTACGGCCCAAACCAAATTAAGGAAATTGCATTGTTTATATATTTCATTACTCACTTTTTCATCCTTTAATATCTTCTATTAGGATATGTGGGGGAAAAACTAACTTGGTCAAGAACGCCATTTTTTTGGATCTCAATTCTCAACGAACAAAGTAACTTAAAGTGTCTTCCACTGATATTATTCGACCACAATAATAGAAAAATGAATTAGTTGCTTATGAACTTGGGCATACCAAACGCATGCATTCCATCAATCTATGCGGGTCTAAAACAAAAATAATTTTGTTTGACTATGCACCCCCTTAGCCAAACATGGGCCGGGCTAGGCTTAGATGCCAAAAGTTTAACTATACACTCCAAAATCCCCAGTGGACTAGAATTGAAACAGGCCGAGCTTAAAGATTCCGTTATGGCCTTTGCAAAGCCCATGATCCGGCCCATTTATTCTCTCAACTGTTATATTAATAAGAGAAAAGGAGCGTGCATTACGTTACTTGTAAAATTTGTAAGCAGAATCTAAATTTTTAGCTTTTTAGTTACATAAAAAGTTATTTTATCTATTTTACTTTCACACACCCTACAGCAGTGGAGCTATTTTACCTTTTAACACAATAAAATAATATAAACACTACAATAAAATAATATTTCATTTAACCACCATCAAACCCATAAAAATCACTGCACAACCACATCCCCACCATGCCCGTCAAAACCAGTGAAGAAGAACAAAACAAAAACCCAGAAAAATCAATTTACGGTTTCCATAGTTTGTCAAAAATCAAAGACTCTACGGTTTCGTGTTGGAATTGTTGAAATTTACGAAGATTGCTTGGAAATGGCAAGGGAATGAAAGCGAAGGGTGGTTGTTGTTGGATCTGATTTGGGACGAGAGGGAATCAATTTCGCGAAAGGGAAGTGGACCAAATCGGAAAACACAAGCCCATTGCCACAAACACAAGCACAAGCCCACTGCCCACAACAGATCGGAAAACACAAACACAAACCCACATCAGTGTTGGGCATGAGATAGCAAAGAGAGGGTGGAGTTCGGAGGTTCGGCCTTTGAGGTGGAGATCTAGAGAGAGAAAATGCGAGATAGAGTGGTCGGCGTTTGGCAAGGGCTTGGTCGGCGGTGACTGGCAGAAACGAAGAGGGTGAGGACTGAGTAGAGAGGAGCAATGGGCAGAAATGGAAGAGAGGAGAGAAGAAAAGAAAAGAAAAAAATAATATTAAATATTCTGGTCAGTGTGAACGCAACATAATTTTTTTTTTTTTTTTTTTTTTTTTTTTTTTGCCTTTGAGCTATAGTGCACTGTGGCTGAGAAACTAAAATTTTTAAGTTTAGCTTCATTGCTGCGGCCCTTTTTTTGTGTTTTGGTGTAGCTAAAATAGCTATATAGCTATTTAGCTATATAGATATTTAGCTACACTTCTGCAAACGCTCTAATATAGTAACATTGGTGTACACCACCTAAAATTAGGATTTGAGAAGCAGGGACAAGAATATTATAATAAATAAATTAAAAATAAAACAAAAAAACAAAAAATAAGAAGAAAGAATAAGGCTACTGACACAAACAGACTTAAGCCTATGGTGTTTCGATCTTCCCTATTTTTATGGATGAAAAATTGGCTCCCATATATGATGTCAATTGCTTCCTTATTTCTCTTATCATCAACAACTTTGGTTACTTGCGTCTAATCAAGGTCTGATTACCAAGTAGTAATTAATTTTGTTGTTTAATACTAGTTCCAGGAGCTATGCATATCAGAAGGTTTCTTATTGATTCACTTCCATTACATGCCAAGCGTGATCATTTGAAGAATCTCTGGTAAGTTTCAGAGGGAGCACAAGAAGGTAAGGGTACTGAATTTCAATCACAAAATACCTAAAGACTTCTTAATAAAGATAGATATATAATTTTAGATAAAAGAAAGAAAGAAAAAAAAAATTATAATCCTTTCCTTTTCTTCTTTTTTTGTCCTGATTAGTTGGATGAATATTTAAAATTACAACAACATTTTGTCCAAGAAAGGAAGGGCTAAGAGTGCTAAGATAGCTTTCTTTTTGTGTTCCTCAAACTGAGATACAATCATACAAATAAAACAAAAATGCTTATGTTATTTTTTATGATTTTTATCTGAAGTGCAAGATAATGGGTAACGAAATCAAACTTACTCTCACTCGTCACTCTCCAAGAAATAGTTATCCAACCCCTATATGTGGCTTTCCTCAACTTTTCCTTGACATCTGTAATCGCTTCATGTCTGATTCTTCCGCAATCTTCAACAAATTCTAATAGGTCCAGTCACAGGCTCTCCAAGAACTGAAAAGCCTCCAAGAACCATAACATCTTCAAGTGCAACCATTGTCTTGCACCCCAAGTACTAGAACTTGAAAACAAAATGTATTAGTTCCAGGATAGAACCATTGTCTTAAAAAAAAATGTATTAGTTCCAAGACAGAAAAATTCATCATCTAACCCGACTACTAAAACCTGGCTATATTATATAAGAATAGGGGAAAATAAAACTGAGTGAGAATCACATCGAACAAAACGCAATACAGCTGTATCCAACATGGATTATTTATCCAAAAAATCAATTGTCGTTAGAAACAGAAATCCCAACAAGCTGAAATTCCTTAAATCATGAAATTGGAGAAACAAGTAGAGCATCCCTCTTAACTTGAAGTGAAATTCCTTAAAACTACAAAAATAAATTAGAGAGTTCTAAAAGGCAACATCATCGTGGTTTTTAAGTCTGGAATATCGAGTGAAACCATTGGTTAGTCCGTTAGTGGATAAGATTTTTTTTAGTTTAGGTAACTGATTAGGAGTTGGGACTTGGGAGTGTACTTGAATTTTGAACGTGAGATTTGAATTTTACTGCTCCATTGGCCAACGTTGGTGATTCGTAGGGACGAAAAAACCCAGATAAGTGAAGAAGTTAATATTAGTTCAAAAATTTTAATTTAAAACAATATCAAAGTCCATGGCTTAAACGGCTTAGAGTTTATGGCTTGAAAACCCTTAAATAGTAGTATAGTGAAAATATCCTTAGAATCCATGGCTTTGAAGCCCTTTTAGTATTAAAGTGGAAATATCCTTATAGTCCATGGCTTAAACGGTGTAGAGTACATGGCTTGAAACCCTTTAAATAGTAGTATAGAAAAAATTTAAACAGTTTTGTAGGAGTAAAACGTGGAGAGTTAGAGTTCACGACTTAAATGGCTTAGACTCCATGGATTAAAAGCCCCTTAAATAGTAGGATAGTGATGAAAATATCCTTAGAGTCCATTGATTAAACGGCTTAGAGTCCATAGCTTGGAAGCCCCTTAAATAGTAGCAAGTGAATATCCATGTTCCTTAATTATAATGGTAGAGTAGTGCTCAACCCCTTGTACACATTAACATTGTTCTTACAAAATTTGTGCGCTTCTTTAAATTCATTGTTTTACCAACTAGGAAATCGAAGCCACCAATCCTTAAAAAAAAAAAAAAAAAAAGGTGGAAAGCACATTTTAGTCCCTACATTTTCAGGCTATTCTCATTTTAGTCACTACATTTTATTTTTACCGCTCTTAGTCCCTATCCTGAAAAACGCTTCCCGTTTTGGTTTTTGCCGTTACATCAGAAATGGAGAAAACTGATGTGGCAAACGGCAGGAATAAATAATACTAAATTAATGTCTACGTGGCCTAAATTAATAATAAAAAATGCCACGTCAGCATCTAAATTAAAAAAAATTAATTTATTAATTTTAACTAAATAAAAAAAAAGTAAAAACAGAATTAAAAACTAAAAATCATAGGAATTAAGATTTAAGTGTGTCTTGAACAAGAACAACAAGAATACAAACCTAAAAACCTAGATCCAAGAACACAAACCCAGAAATTTAAATAAAAAAAATACATAACTGAAATTTGGAAATCGACAAGCTATTTATTCATTTTCCTTTTATTTTATACTCTCTCTCTCTCTCTCTCTCTCTCTCTCTCTTAAAAATACATAACTAAATCCCTATTCTGTCCATTCACAGGTTCCTGAGTTTTGCATTTGCTAAAGAATAAACCTTTTTTAGCCGATTTAAACCCATAACCAACAATTCAAACCCACCCAGCAATCACAAGCAAAACCCAACCAAGCCATTATTGTCGCTAACTCACCTCCACCACCACCAAAGAGCCACAAACACAGCAAATCCAGATTAACAAACATGTCCCACATACAAATCGACGAACAATCTTGGTCTTCGTTGCTCTTCAGGCTTTGGTTTTAGAGATCTTCGGGATTTAGTTATGTATTTGGAAATAGCTTGTTGGGTCTTCAATGGCACATCTAGAAGGGAGTCCTAGCAGCTCGTCGATTTCTCAAGCAGAAACGGGTAAGGAAGCTTTCTGGGTTAGCCGAGAAATTTGGAAAAAGAGAGTAGAAATGAAACCATTCTCTGTTTGATTGCTGAGAAAACGCAGAAAAATAATTTGAAAGTGAAAGTTTTGTTCTTTTCTTTATAGTAAAACCCACTTTAAGCTTTGTAGAGTGAAGGTTTTGAATTCTCAGCTCACAAAAATAAATTGATGTTAGAAGTTGTAGCTTACTTCATTCGCCCGTGTTTTCTTGCAACCAAGCGAAGCAGAAACTTTCTCAGCGACAAAGATTTACTGGTTTTTTTTTTTTTTTTTTTTTTTTTTTAATTTCTGAGTTTGTGTTCTTGGATCTGGGTTTATAGGTTTGTGTTCTTATTGTTCTTGTTCAAGACACACTTAGATCTCAATTCATATGATTTTTAGTTTTTAATTTTTTTTAATTTAGATGCTGACGTGGCATTTTTTAATGCCAAAAATATTTTTGATTATTAATTTAGGCCATGTGGACATAAATTTAGTATTATTTATTTCTGCCTTTTGCCATGTCAGCTTTCTCCTTTTCTGATGTAACGGTAGGAACCAAAATGGGAAGCATTTTTCAGGATAGAGACTAAAAGTGGTAAAAATAAAATGAGAATAGTCTGAAAATATAGGGATTAAAATGTGCTTTCCACCAAAAAAAAAAAAAAAAAAATTATGGGCTATCGAGTGCATTGAATCCATTCAAAGATTAGGATTCTTCAGCATATTCGTCCAGCATCTATAAAAAAGCCAACCTCTCGCTTGGGTTGTAAAAGGTGGAATATTGTGTTGGAAATTGGATAGAGCTTAATGTAATTTGGGAGGGAATTGGCATAGTCAGGGACACGACTAAGGCTATCATCCTCCTGAAGTGATCGATGTCGTTTGGTATATCGTCCTTCAAAGTTGTCTTACTATCCGGTGCTTTACTTGGGAATGGAAAATTTACACTTTAGTCATCTCTGTAAATCCTAATTCGGTTGATTAAATCTCTAGCGAATTCGCCATTGAGGTGAATCCCAAGCACAATCTTTGCGATGTCCAAAAAGATTTTTCCAACCCTGTATTAGGGTGCCTTTCCCAGGTAGTGATGTTTTGGAGTCGTGTTAAGAAGCAAGCAAAAGTCTATTTAAAAAATAGAGTATATTAAATGATGTTTGGAATGATAACTAAAACTTAATGTGGCGTTTGGTATGGGGGAATCAACATTACTCTTGTCACAAGAATCTTAAATGAATTATTTATTTTTCCCATTCTATCCTTAGATTTAAATGTTTGGTTTAATATTTTATTTTAATTGCTTAAATGATAAGGAAAAAAGGGATTAAAATTGTCAATCTATAAAAAATACAATTTCCTTTAAGTTTGGGAATCTAGATACCCACTTGTTTTAAAGGGAATCCACATTCCTCCTGAGAGGGGTTTAAAGGGTGAATTCAGATTCCCCTGGCATCTGATTCCTTAGTGCAATTTGCAACCAAACATGAAAATCTTTAAACGTTCCTAAGAATCTTAAAACATTACCCCATTCCAAACGCCACATTAAAAGTTTTAGTTATCCTACGGCTTAGAGTCCATTGCTTGGAAACCCTTTAAATAGTTGTATAGTAAAAATATTTTTAGAGTTCACGGCTTAAATGGCTTAGAGTCCATGGCTTGCAAGCACCTTAAATAGTAGTATAGTGGAAATATCCTTAGAGTCCACAAGCTTAAACACCTAAACGGCTTAGAGTCCATGGCTTGAAAACCCCTAAATAGTCGTATAGATCAAATTTAATTAATTTTGTAGGAGTAAAATGTGGAGAGTTAGAGTCCACAGCTTAAACAGTTTAGAGTCCATAGTTGGGAAACTCTTTAAATAGTAGTATAGTGATGAAAATATCCTTAGAGTCCACTGTTTAAATGATTTAGAGTCCATGTCTTGAACCCTCTTAAATAGAAGTTTAGAAAACGGCCTGAATGAACCAAAATAAACCAAAATGGACTGAAGTGGACCAAAATAGACAAAAGTGAATCGAATGGAAAGTAGATAGGGATGGCAATGGGGCAGGGCAAGTCCAAAGGATGGGGTCTTCACCCCCACCTTGCATGGTTTTGTTTTACCCTATCTCCGCCCCACCTCGCATGATGGGAAAAATTTCTTGCCCCATCCCCACCCATTGGGGCCCCGCGAAGACCCGCCCCACCCTGTAAAATTCTACTTCTTATTAATTTGCCCACAACTATTACAATTGTTTTTAATAAAACTTGTTTCGTTAATAAAAATATACTTGAAATTATAAATAAATTTATCTCATCAAATCAAACTAATTTTTAGCAAAAATTGAATAATATTATTAAAGTGTTTAACAAAACAATATCCCAACAAAAACAAAAATCTCATAATACAAAATCAATGATTCAATAGTATATAATTTTTTTTTTAATTTATAATAAAGACAAAAGAAAAATGTTAAAATTGGTATCTTATTTCCAACATTCCTAGAGAAAAAAAAAAAAAAAAAGTATGAAAAATATTAGGGTTTTAGGATATGAAAATTTTACAATTTAACCCTTATCAATGCGGGGTGGGGTGGGGATGGGTCTAAAAAGTCTAAACCTATCCCCATCCCGCCCCGTGATGCGGGGCTAAAATCTTGCCCCATTCTCGCCCCATCACCTTTGCGGAGAGGAGAAAACCCGCATGGGACAAAGCGGGGAGGGGTGGGTCAAGCGGGACGGGGCAAAATTGCCATCCTTAAAAGTAGATATATATAATTTTGAATATTTTTATATTTATCAAACAAAAAAATAAAAAAACTCTGTCATCCTCTTTCTTTCATTTGGTTCTAGCATAATATAAAGGACCCAAAACTAGCCTTCAATTTCATTTCGATTTTCGATGCCATCAGTGCTCAACTCCATCCACAAGGTGTAGAGCAAGAGCAAGAGCTTTCCACTCAGGGTACTACTACTGGGACACCAATATCCACTTGTTTTCTAAGATTTCATTCAGTCATTCATTCCAAGAGAAAGAAAAATTAACTTTTGGATCAAATTGCTAGTTTTCCATAGTACTCGAGTTTTTTGAAAAAATATACTTTGAAAAATTTTGAAAATTTTTTATGGTACTCAAGTTTCAAAAACTCGAGTTCTTTGAAAAAATATACTTTAAAAAATTTTGAAAATTTTTTATGGTACTCGAGTTCCAAAAACTCGAGTTCTTTTAAAAAATATACTCTAAAAAATTTTGAAAATTTTTTATGGTACTCGAGTTCTTTGAAAAAATATACTCTAAAAAATTTTGAAAATTGTTTATAGCCTCGAGTACCATAAAAAATTTTCAAAATTTTTCCATGGTACTTAAGTTCCATAAACTCGAGTACTATGGAAAACTCGATTTTGCCAAACTCAAATATCCAAAAAGTGGTAGATCCTTACATATTTCCAAAATAGTGGTAGATTGCAACATAGTTTGCAAAAATGTGTTATTTGGCTATTTTTGCTAGGTTTTGTTGCCCATAAGTTTAACTAGAGGTGAGTCCAAAGCACTATTTTTTAGAAAGACTCTCTACATTATCCGCACAAAATAATAATAATAATAATAGTAAGCGACTTGTTGATATGTCATATTGACTTGCTGCATTGCATTGGAGGTACCTGATAATTGATTTCATACTGATAGTGGATCAATTTATAGAACACATTGATAGTGGTTTTGGAGAGTTAAGACTGTTGGGAAAAAAAGATGGGTTTATTCTCAAAGCCGTCATTCTTTCTGTAATGAAAATCTTTGCTAGAAGCATTCAACATGTTTGAGAAAATGTTTCAGATAAATATTTTTCTTTCTATATTAGTACATACAATGCATTTAGTGCGCCACTGTGTTGTAATTTTGGACATATTTGATAAAATATGTCAAAAATGTTTGTGTGGAATTGGGGGAAGGAGAAATAAGTTGAAAGCAATGGGACAATGTTACCATATTATTTTTTAGGGCAGTCAGGTTGCTTTTTGTGCTGATGAATTAATCAGGCTACTTATATATTATGAGCAGTTCTAGACTGACTTGTTGGCAAGTTGTGTTTAAGCAACACCCGCCATGCTTGGTTTGTCAATTGTCAATCTTCTTCTTCTCTTTTCTCTTTTTTTTTTTTTTTTTTTTTTTTTTTTTTTTGCAATGTAGGTTGGGACCATGGGGTTGTGTTTCATTGCGTTAGGACTTCTTATGAACTAGTTATGGTACTTATTGACACATACAATGAATTTAAAATTGCAGGATACTGGAATGGGGGTCTAATACATCACTGTATGAAATGGAAGATCTTTCATTTTTTGATTGAATGATCAGCAATCTCCGTGCAATGTGCAATTATTATCCACATACTTTAAATTTCTAATCATTTATCATATATCTCTGTTGTTGTTTCATGGCAAGTATGAGCATCATAAATTTTTCAACAACCATTTTTGTTGTTGTTTTAATACATGAACTTGTTAGGATTGCTAGAGTGAAATAAAGAGCTAATGTCTATTGTCGATTTGACATAGAAGGGCTTTATTTCAAAACTTTGATCTTGAATCTTGATTTTTTTTGGATCCCGTCGATGGTCACTATTTTTAGGATCAGAATTGAGATGTAAAAAGAGTAGCTCTTTAGATCAAGTAGCTTTTGCACATTTTTCTATTAATTAAAAATTATATCGTCTAAAAATTGTCATTGACCATGGTCATAAGAGCATCCCAGCAGTCTCTCTAAATTTTTGCCTAATTTTTACCTGTTTGGAGAATGAACAGTGACATTTAACTTTTAGCTATCCACTTTTTCAAATACACTTTCCAACAGACTCTCTATCTCATTTAAATATTATATCTTCATTCATTCTTTATTCTTTTTTTTATCATCATTTATTCTTTCTATATTCATTACCAACAATTATATTTTTCAATAAAAAGTATTATATTCACAACATTTTTCGCAATACTTTCACAAGAATCACATCAAAATCTTATGTGAAAAATTGTTACTAGTTCTAATTTGAATCCACCACTGAAATTATATTTTTACTCACCAATATTAGCTAATTACTTAAAATTTATTGTGAAAATATTGCGATAGAATTTCTAAGTAGTTATTTCTTATTCTTTTCCTTCCTTTCATCCACACGTTCCCTTTTATTTTTATTTTTTTTTCTCTTGGTTTTTCCTCCACCACACACGTATCCCACTATCTCCACCTACCCTTCTTTTTCTTTTTCTTTTTCTAGATCATTCCGGATCACTTGTGTGGTAGCCTCCAGAACAAGAGCATATCTCCACTTCTCCCTCTCTGTTTCTTTTTCTTTCTTTCTCTTTCTCTTACACAAACACACAAATTTCTCTCCCTTTATCTCACACAAACAAATTCTCTCTCATACACACATAGATCACCGGTAGAGAAGTGGAGATTGGCGTTCTACACAGATCGGCGTTCTACATTTTTTTATTTTTTTTGGTTTGATTAGTTTTATTTTATTGCTCAGATTTCATTAGGCTTATGAGAAATATTGTTTTTGTGTTTCAAATCTTTCGATTGGGTTTTGTGTTTTTGTTTTGATTGTGGTATGTCACCGTTGAGATAGAGAAGCACGAGAGAGTGAAGATCGAAAGAGAAAAGGAATGAGAGAGAAAGAATTGTTTTTTAATTCAACTGGTATTAGTTTAATGAGAAATAATCTTTGCAAAAGTTACAGTGATTGCTACAGTACTCTCCAGGCCTGGAGAGCTACTGTAGCAAATCTAAAATTTTTTTTGGAGATAGAGAGGCTGTTGGAGGGCTGTTTTTGTGTGAACAGTGGCTTTTCTCTCCAAAATTTGGAGATGGCCAGCCCTGTTGGAGATGCTCTAAGGCATTATATGCTATGACGTTTCAATCTTCCCCATCTTATATATGGATGAAAATTTTTTCCCTATATAAATTAAATGGCTTGATATCATGCGGACAAATTGTATATAAATTGTTCCACGTAAAATATAATATGGACTTTGTTTAAGTTATGATTTTTCTCATAACATTTGTATTGACTTATTCCATGATAAAAAGTGTTGTAATTGTATAAATTTATTTCCTTATATTTTTATGGGATTTATTTTATTGGGTTTAGTATTAAGTGGTGGAGATTTGATCAAAACAGCTAAAAGTCACATGAGGAGCACATGCCGAAAGCTGAAGAGTCAAGTGCCAGCTATGGAAGTTGAAGAGTCATGTGCTAGCTGTGCTAGCTATAACTCGCGACTCAAGTGACCCGCGAATTTTCCCTGTTAGCAGAAATGTGACTTTTTGTATTCCCTCTCTACTTATACTATATATACCCCTATTATCCACAGAAATGGTAAGGAGCCTATTGAGAGAAAAACCCTAAGAAAGGTTTCTACAACACACCCACCTTATTAGAGAGAGAGCTACTCATTCTTGGAGAGAAATTTTTGTTGTCTCTTCTCCTTCCCTCTCCTATTTTTATATCCATTGAGAGGAGATTTGTACCCAAACACTACTCACACCCATTCAAAGTGTTAAGAGTGTTTTTGGAGCTTGGGAAGCATTGGAAGATGCGAAGGACGGCGGATACAATGGGCTTATTGTGGGATCCGGAAAGTTAGAGAAGACATGGTTAGGCTTAACCTTGTTGGAGCAAGAAGCTTGGAGGGCTTAGGTGCGTCGGATAGATTAGACTTGGAGGGTCTTTTGCTATTCATGTATCCTAACTTTATTCTCTAGTGTATCATTTTATCGCTTGGAGGGCAGCGGTGAGGTTTTTCACCAAGTTCTATGGTTTCCTCTTCGATAACACGTGCCGATGTTATCCTTGTGTTTGCATCTTTATTCCCTTACTCTTTAACCATTAATTGCTGTTATGTTTGTGATTAATTATGTGTTAAAGTAGTTTGCCAAATTGGGTATTGCTTATATTTCATTTTCCACACATATATTGTTTGAATATAAGCTTGTGTTGGTTATTCTGTAATTGGCGGTCTAAACATTCATTAGTGTTTTACACACTAATTGAACATTCAGACTTCTTCCCCACACCTCCTACTCCGTTTATTAAAATTTTCCCCAACATTTTAAAACATTTAGTATCTTAAGGGCAGCAGGAGATAAAATCTTATAATCTCTCTTCTTTTCCAGGCTATGTATTGTAATCTCACAAGATTTATTATATTCCACAGAAATTGCAACCATGAAACCGGGCAAGTCTTTAAGTGAGACTAGAACAAATTTAGTTTGTAGAGAGAAGTGTTCTATGAGGTGTAGGGATGAACACAAAGTTTATGGACTATTCTAATTCAATCAATTAACAGTGATACAACTAAGTTAAAATAATGGCAAAAGTACATTTTTCACCCATAAGCATTCTTTTTGTATTCATAACTGTTGAGGCGGTAAGTTGTTATTGGTAAGTGAAAAAGTAATAAGTGGTGGGATTAGGTGAGATGAGCAAAAGCTTACCAACTCTATCTATTGTAACCGGACCCAAAAGCTTACCAACTCAACCAATATTTGCCTCAATTCTCCCTTCTCTCTCATTTATTGAAAGTAAAGAAATCAAAACCGAAATTTGGGTCATGTGGCCACACACCAACCCTCATTCTTTTATATTCTTTGCCATCATAGCAAATAAAAAAGACATGATTGTAGCACCCAAAAAAAGAAAACCAACAACAACTATGCATGCTACATGCTTAGTAATAATAATGAATTATTTCCATGTTTCTAACAGCCGCGGCTGCCACCCCCACCTCCACCCCCACCTAGAATTCCAACAATTGAAGGATGTATTCCTTTTCTAGGGTTATCAGAGTTATCATCACCACAAGCGAATATGACCATTGATATGATTGAGAGGGACATGATAATCATGCCCAACAAAAATAGGCCACTCGAGCTGCCCAACAGAATACCCATATCATCTATACAGTCGTCAACTAGAGCACCCAAATCTCTTGTCATTTTTGTTTTTTGTTTTTTTTTCTCTCTTGCTTGCTATGTGAAAGTAATAGCTTGTATATATTTATACTATTGTAACATTTCATAGGTTGCCAAAGCTGAAAGCTCGGCGTAGGACAAATATATTGTGTTAATGTATATTATGTTATGGGCTTTAGGCCCAGTTAGGTTACTTGTATAGTACACTTTACTTGTACCGCACGAATATTACTTGTACCGCACACATATGCCTCCTATATAAAGGCACTGATGTATATTCTTTTACTCATGAAATACAATACAATTATTCTGTATTTCTAACATGGTATCAGAGCCACTGCTCTGACCTTTTCTTAGCAGTCTTGTCTTCATTGTGTGACTTCCTTTCTTTTACTAACGCTTCCGCCATCACAACTGCCGCCGCAGCCTATCGCCGTTGAACCTCCGACGTCATCCAGCTGTCGTCCTTGGGTTCCGGACCTGCAGCCGCCGTCGTTAGGGAGTTTCACACTGCACAGACCACTGCTCTTTGCATCACCGCTGCGAATATTGCTCCGATTTCATTTTTGAAGGTACCACTGAGATCGTCCTACGCTGATCTACACATTCGTGGAAGCCTCGCCGCCATCGGAGACCGCACGCGCCCCCACACGCCGCTCAAAGTTGCTGCGACGCTGATCACGCGCCACATGTGCCACCACGCGCCGCAGTTTCCTTGCACTCGCAGTTCACGCGCCGTCCACGCGCCTCCACGCGCCTTTACGTGCCAGACTTGGTCTGTTGACGTCATCATCTCTGCCACGTCTGCCCTAGCTGCGTCAGCATCCACTGATCTGCTGACGTCATCGCCACGTCATCCTGTGACGTCATCTGCTGGCCGGTGACCGTTGACCAGTTGTTGACCGTTGACTTTTCCAGGGTTGACTTTTTCTGTCCAGGTTCTCCTAACCCAGTTTTTCGCGTAGATTTCATTTTTGCAGTCTGTTTTTGCATATTGTGTCTCTAAATGGATAAAAAAGATTTTTTTCTTCCTCGCCCCATCAATACTGTATTGGAGGGGAATAAAAATTACTTATCTTGGTCTCAAGCTATGCGCAGTTTTCTTAAGGGTCGCATGCTCTGGCATTATTGTACTGGTGCAATGACTATTCCTGTCAAGGGAGCAAGTGAAGAAGATGCTGCCTTTCTTAGTCGCATGATTGAATGGGATAGTCATAACCACATGATCCTCACATGGATTCAGAACACTTCCATTCCCTCTATTTCCAATCTGTTGGGCAGCTTTGATGATGCAAAATCTGCATGGGATATGTTGGCCAAAAGGTACTCCACTACTCATGGATCCATGAAAAATCAGTTAGTAGTTGAATTGCATCAACTCAGGCAAGAACCAAGGCAATCCATCAATGACTATTATGATCAGCTTCGCTTCATTTGGGACCAAATTGACCTTTCTGATCCAACTTGGGCATGCTCAAAGGATGCTCAGCAATATGCTTCCATTAGAGATGAATTTCGCCTCTATGAATTCTTGATGTCACTTCACAAGGACTTTGAGCCCATTCATGGTCAGTTGCTAAATCGCAGTCCTTCTCCCTCTCTTGATACTGCTGTGAATGAGTTGGTTAGAGAAGAAGCTCGTCTTGCAACCCTTCAAGCCCAGAATAAGCTCAATGTTTTGGCTATTACTCCATCTACTCCACTCATAGAGCAACCTCAGCAATCAGGTGATTCTTTTGGCTCTAGCAATCGTCGCAAGCAGACCAACAAAAAGTTCTACAACTATTGCAAGCGTCCTGGCCACACCATTGAGACTTGTTACCGTCGTAACAAATCTACTGCTGCTGTTGCTAATACTGAGCCTACTCCGCCAACGGCTTCCACCTCAGTTGAGTCCCAGTCTTCTGGATCTACTATCAACCTCTCCCCTACTGAACTACAGGAGATCATAGCTCAGGCCGTTCGTATGGCTGGTAATGCATCTCTTTCCACTGCCTTATCTGTTCTACCTGGTAAGTCCAAACTTGGCTTTTTGATTCTGCCTGCTGCAATCACATGATACCTCACTCATCCCTGTTCTCCAAACTTGACCCTGCACCACATCCTCTAAATATTCATATAGCTAATGGTTCCACCATGCATGGGAATAGTCTAGGTTTTGTTTCAACCTCTAATCTTTCTGTTCCTGGAGTCTTCCATGTACCTGACCTATCCTATAATTTGTGCTCTGTGGGACAATTAGCTGATCTAGGGCTTTAGGCCCAGTTAGGTTACTTGTATAGTACACTTTACTTGTACCGCACACATATTACTTGTACCGCACACATATGCCTCCAATATAAAGGCACTGATGTATATTCTTTTACTCATGAAATACAATACAATTATTCTGTATTTCTAACATATTGTATTGTTTTTTCTTTGATGCCATCATACCTAGGAAAAATTATGTTGTATTTTGCTTAAATTCACTAATCTTATTAGAGTAAAGACAAAACTTCACAATAGGCATAGTTATTAAACCCGGACCAAACGTTGACCTAGTCTATGAGCTGGGTCATTGGGTCACTGGTTCAACCAGTGGGTCATCAGTTGAACTTCAGGGTCAAATAAATTTTTTTAGAAATTATATGTGTATATATATATATATATATATATAATTAAGTTTGAGAAATCATAACTTGAATATATAAATTAAAAAAAGAAAAAAGAAAAAAAAAGGCATATACCTAAATTAAACTTGCCATTATAATTCAAAATCAATGTTTCATAAGTAATAGCATTAGAAATTCTATAAAATTCACAAGAAAAATAAACAAATGTTATAAGATTGCAACAAAGTCTTTACTAAAGAAAATCTTGTTGCATGTCTAAATATTATGTATATTAAATAAATAAAAAGGAAAATCTCAAACTCTAATGCGTATTTCTCTCAGTCTCTCACTAATTGGTCCAATTACTCCAATCTCATGGATTACGACCTGGGCTTAAACTTAAGCTCTATCTTCATTGAAGACTCCAACATCAGCCTCATTATTAGATTCTCTGTTTTCATTAGGCTCCTCACTCCTAGCTTTATATTGGTTACTAGGATCTCCATCATCACTCTTCCAAGTTCAAGTTATCTACATGCATATAAACTCTTGTATAAGGCCACAAATGAAATAAAAAGAAAATACATTTAACTTCAAAGCATAAAAAAATTTATGCATAGGAGCAACCCATAGCCGTAGGTTTTGAGAATTATGAAAACTGAAAAGTGACGGTACACTTACAAACTACAAAGTACAAAGTGTGAATTCGCAAGACGCAAGGAACAATGTTTTTTTTTTGGATTTTTTAGGTTTTTTCTTGTTTAAATTACCATATTCTTACACATTTAAATAATAAAAGAGTCAATAAAGTAGATCTATTAATGTAATTTTACACAATTCACAAACCCGGCCTAGTTAATAAAACCCAACCGGGTCACACGGGTTGCTTAAAACCAATCGACTTGCACTGGCTTTGACTGGGTCACATACTTTTCCGATCCAATTGATCACTTGGCCCGGCCAATGTGCCAGGTCACCGATCCGACCGGCCTGGCCAAGTCGAGTCTAATAACACTGCAATAGAGTAAACACCCCGTTTCAACCTTCATTGCATTCCTTATCCTTTTTATTTTTTTATTTTTTTTATTTTTTATAATAGGTGTTCTGTTAAAAATTCTAGCCAATATTGAAACCTTCCAAGATTTTTTTATTTTTATTTTTGAAGAATCAACTTTCCATGAATTTAATTACTTGAAAGAGGTTGGAAGTTTTAAAATATTTAAAAATTAGCATATTTGGCAAGTCATGCAAGGAAACTTGGCTGAGTTATTATGTGTTATGCAATTTTTAGTACAATATTATTATTATTATTATTTTTTAATTTTGCCGAGATAGAACAATATTAATTAGCACCACGTTGAAAACTTCAATACATCACTTATCCGTTGTTAACAGGTGTTCCGTTGAATTTCTAGCCTCATTTCCTTTCTAGAGTATTGAAACTTTACATGCAATTTAATTACTTGAAACAGAGTGATCAGTGTTTCAAAATATCTGACATAGAGTATTTATTTTGTTCCCATTATCTTAAGAATTGAATACTCCCTCCGTCCCACTTTGTTTGTCCTCTATTCCATTTTGAGATGTCCCAAAATATTGTCATGTTTCTAAAAATAAAAGTTATTAGTTTACTAATATTCTTATTATACCCCTAAGCCTCATTAAGAATAACTCTTTTTAAAAAAAGCTGATAAAATTATTTAAGGGTAGTTTTGTAAATTTATACATTTTTATAAGGTAGACAAGACAATAAATGATGTTCCCTTAAAATGTTTGACTTTTCAAACAGGACAAACAAAGTGGGACGGAGGGAGTATATTTCTTCGCGTTTCACAAAAAAGAAAAAAAAAAAGAAAAAGAATATATTTCTTCACAGTGGGTTAAGGGAAAAAAAAGGAAAATTGGTTTCCTATTTTCATTGTCTTATTTAAGTTTGGAAAGTCATAAAAAGTGGGTTCCAGTTAGCTCAACTGATAAAGTCTCTAATGGTTGTATAAGAGATCTAGGGTTCAATCCCCGCCTACATCAAAAACTGATTGGTGTCTTGGTCTGATAATAAAAAGCTATTATCAGGAGCGGACGCTATAGGTTGAAACTCTCTCTAAAAAAAAACTCATATAAGGAAATTTGTTTATCATTGTGTTATGCCTTTTTTTTTTTTAATAAATAATTTGTAAAATATAGTTAACATCTTTGTGGTTTGGGTTAATATTAGTTAGATTCAAGACTTTTCAAAACTGACCAACTTGGTCTCTAAACCGGTAAACCCAACTTGGACCCTAAACTATTATTCATTTTTCTCCTCTCTTATGGTTATTAGAGATCAAGTTAGTCAATTTTGAAAAGTTTGGATTTAGCTGACATTAACCCAAACTTGAAGGATGTTTACTGTATTTTACCCTCTGTTTGTGTTGATACCCATTTTTGCGACACATTTTCTACAAGCTCGATTCAATTAAGCCCAACTTTCTTGTGGGCTCAATTCATGTATTATATTATATTTTATTCTTTTAAACATGGCCCAAGCCCATGCAACTTATGAGAGAAATTTAGGAAGTATGGTTTTGAGGGTATGGGTCGGTTTCTTTCAGGCCTTTTGCATGAGCCCAGCCCATGCGTGTTACCAAGTGGGCAAGGGACATTGGTAGCACCTTCGGCTCATGGAGGAGGTCTTGTACCCAAAATTTCTACCTTAAAAGAGCCTTTATGCTCTAGCTGACTGTGCCCCAACTTTTTTGCTCTACCATTTTTTTGCCTAAAACATATTGCTAACCCTAAGTGGTTGGCCTTGTTTGCTGCAACAACCAAATGCAGCCTCCAAGGACCTGCCATGTCTAGGAAATATTAGCCCATGAATTTAGGCTACTTTATTTCCCAAATTATGCAAAAAGTAAGGCATCCCTCTTACCCAATTAAATCAAATCTGATGATAACCTCTTTGATTGATACCTTGGGGTTCAAAACCTTTTCTATTGACCAAAACAAGTCACTTAGAGCACCCCAAGTTCAATACAAAAGGCCCTAATCAAATTCAAAAGGGGCCAACTACATTTTTCCCCATAGAGCTGAAACTTGAGACCAAAAGCCCATTCAACCAGCTAACATTCTTACAATTCTGAAGTTTAGGGATGAAAATATGGGTACAGGGGAACCTTCCCTCTTTTTCTCGCAACCTCTCTTAGTTTCCTTTTCTCACTGACTGTGGGTTGAAGTTTCAGACCTGTGTACTTTTTCTGCATTTTCTTGTATTTCAGTTATGGCATTTTGATTTCTCTCTTATTAAAGCACCATTAATCTTTTGTTCATTATACATTTGGAATTTTGGGCTTGATTCTCCACAAATAAACATTTCTAAAGAACCTAAAGGGAGATTTGGGCTAATCTTGCATTTTTGGCCCTTGTCGCAAAATGTCCCCTATAGTTTGTTTGTTTGTTTTATTTTGTGTAAATTGCAAATTACACCCCTAAAGTTTGGGGTGTTTAGATTTTACCCTAGTTTCAAATTTTAGATTTTACCCCCTAAAGTTTAAGGGTGTTTGGATTTTACACCCTAACGTTTTAAAATTCGGATTTTACACTATAAATTTTAGAAGTGTTTGGATTTTACTCCCTAAAATTTAGGGGTGTTTGGTTCTTACACCCTAAAATTTCAAAATTTGGGGGTGTAAAATCCAAACACTCCCAAACTTTAAAGGGTAAAACCCAAATTCTGAAACATTAGGGTGTAAAATTCAAATACTCCCAAACTTCAGGAAATAAATTTCAAATTCTGAAATTTTAGGGTATAAAATCCAAACACCCCTAAACTTTCGGGGTGAAATTTGTAATTTACCCCTTCTTTTTTTCTTAAAGGATTGTGTTATGCCATTTGGAACAACATTAATTTTTTTAAACACCCCCAAACTTTACAAGTGTAATTTGCAATTTACCCTTTTTTTTTCTTAAAGGATCATGTTATGCCATTTGGAACAACATTAAATTTTAAAAAAAAAAATTAGGAGATTTGAGGGGAATAGGGATGGCAATGGAGCGGGGTGGGTTTGAAGGATGGGGGGTTTTGTTTTACCCCATCCCCACATGACAGGGAAAATTTTTCTTGCCCCATCCCCACCTTTTGGTGCCCCGCGAAGCCCCGTCCCATCCCCTAAAACTCTACTTCTTGTTAATTTGCCCACAACTATTACAATTGTTTTTAATAAAACTTGTTTCGTTAATAAAAATTGACTTGAATTTACAAATAAATTTATCCTATCAAATCAGACTAAATTTTAGCAAAACTTGAATAATATTATTAAAATGTTTAGCAAGGCAATATCACAACAAAAACAAAAATCTCAAAAGACAAAATCAATGATTCAATAGTATATAAATTTGTTTATAATAAAGGGAAAAGAAAATGTTAAAATTGGTACCTTATTTCGAACCTTGCTAGAGGAAAAAAAGAAAAGAAATAGAAAGCCTTGTTGAGTAAAATAAAATAAGTTGATGATATGTTTTTTAAATAGTAGAGTTTTAGGGTATGAAAAATTTATAATTTAGCTCTTATCAATGCAGGGTGGGGCGGGGCGGGTTGGGTCTAAAAAGTCTAAATCCATCCCCGTCCCGCCCCGTGGTGCGGGGCTAAAATCTCGTGCTATCCCTGCCACATCACCTTTGAAATCCGCTTGGGGCAAAGCAGGGAGGGGCAAAATTGCCATCCCTAGAGGGGAATGACATTTTGAACAACATTAATTTAAAAACATCTTAGAATATTTTGAGGGAAAACAAAAAGAAGGTATCACTACATTGTGATAGAAATTGAAGCACATATTCAGCAATAAGAGAAAAGGAGCCCGCATTACATTCCTTGCAAAATTTGTATACCTTACCTAAATGTAGGATTTGAGAAGCGCAAAAACAAGAATATTAAAGAAGAAGGCTAAAGCCTATGGCGTTTCAATCTTCCCTATATTTATGGATGAAAAATTGGCCCCATATAAATTAAATGACTTGATACTATAAGGACAATTTGTTTATAAATTCGTTCACGTAACCCAAATCCCTTACTCCCTTTATTATTATTTTTCCCTAACCAGTTAACAGTGATACAACTAAGTTAAAATAATGGCAAGAATACATTTTGCACCCATAAACATCCTCTTTGCATTCAAATAAGTTTAGAAACACACAAATAAATAAATAAATGCCTAGGTGGTAAGTTGTTATGATAGATAAATTAGTGATAAGTGGTGGGCCTATATGAATTAGTAAAAATTTAGGGGCTGTTTGGTTTTTAAAAAACCATCACTCATCACTCTATAACTCATCACTTATCACTGAAAATACCACAACTTCCTAAGGTGGCATGTTTGGCACTTGTTTCCAATTTTGATAACTCAAAAAATTTTACTTTTTGTGGGACCCACGGATTGACTTGATGCAGCTTTTACTTTTTTTTTTTTTTTTTCTTTTTCTTCAACCCCCAATACCCAAACTCACCGAACCCAGTGAAAAAAAAAATGAAGAAGATGAAGACCAAACCAATTTGACTACTTACATGCTGTGGGTCTCTCAAATATGTGTGTATTTACCAAAATGTCATCATAACTCTGTTACCATAACTCAAAAACACCTAAAAGTTGTTTTCAGTTTTCATAACTCATCACTAAAAAATCAGAAAATTGAATGATGGAAACAAAAGCTAGAAACACATCCAAACACACTACTCAGCCGTGGGACCCACCAATTTTGAGTTATGGGTGATGGAAACAGAGTTATGAGTAACAAAAACTGAAAATCCAAACAGCCCCTTATCAACTCAACTATTGAGAAAAAGGACATGTCAAAAGCATTACTCATTTGTATAGGATGTCACAATCAATAATTCCTCAAAAATAAAAACCTGGATTTAAATACTCTTCTTTCTTTTGAGATCTTATCACAATTTTTTTTGGCTAATGGCTTCTTGCCAAGTGGCAAGTAGGTCTTTGGAGCCATTCTTAAAGGATATGTACCTAGAGGTGAAAAGCTTGCAAATCATTATATATATCATTAGATATTACTTGCACTTTAATCTAGTGACTATTATGTCAATATTATCCTTCCACTAGCTTCCACAACAATTTCTTTGTTTGTTTATATACATAAAAATGATTATTTTTACAATAAAATAGAGATAAAAACATAATAATGTTAAATTAGTAAATTTTAAAAGAGTCATCTCCCCTTTTCTCTTTCTTTATCTCCATTCTTTGTAACAATCTATTTTAATCATGGCTTTGAAACCCGAACTGTTCAATGAACTATAAAAGGAAGAGATTCAAGGTTTCTAAGGTTGGACCGAGGTCGAATCGAGGTTGAACCGTGATGATGTCATAATTAATTTAATAATTAGTTAAAATATAAATAAATATATTAAATTAATAAAAATTGAAAAATTACATAAAATATCAAATATATATAGAGATCTCATAGAAATTTCACTTTAAATTAATTTATGAAACCCAATAAAAAATTTAATAAACATTTTCCCATGAAATTAATTTTCTTTAAAAAGAGCAGTAATTTGAATGGTGGGGGACATTAGCGTGTATAATGTTATATATCTTTTTTGTTGTAAGTGTATATAATATTGTGTGTATTTGTTTAATCTTATAGTGTAAATCTTACATTGATCGAACAATTTTATAGTGTAAAGCAATAAATAAATTTAATAAATTTATGTACGAATTGGAGGGTTTGTACTTCATAGAATTAAGAATTAGACTAATCACTAAATAAATTAACCAAGAAACAAGTCAACAACACGTAGGAGGTCCATTTTTTTTTTTTAAAAGGGGTTGCATTAACATTAGCTAGCCATAAAAGGCGAAGTTCTAGCTGAAAGCCTTAAGGAGTACAAACGAACGGCATCTACAATTTAAAATATTACATAAGTCATTAGTAGGCGGTGAATCTAACACCACAAAATTTCCAAAAAAGGAGCAGCCTGCTCTAGCTAGGTTGTTGGCACATCTATTCGCCTCCCTAAACATATGGGTGACCTTGACACGTTGGAACTGTTCCAGGAGGTACCTACGATCATTGAGCAGAAAGGAGCATGAGTTGTAAATAGGTTTCTTAGATGGAATAAGATTCACAATAACTTAAAGCATCTAGTTCTACAAGTAGATGGGTGATGCCAAGTTGGGCTGCAAGCATCAGAACGTCTCTCAAGGCCTAAAACTCGGCAGTAATGCTTGTAGCATGACCAATATTCCTCATGAATCCCTTAATCCACTTCCCATGATGGTCACGGATGAGCCCACCCCTACCAGCTCTCCTCAAGTTCCCCTGAGAAGCCCCATCAGAATTCAACTTGAACCATCCTTGATCAGGTCTGAGCCAGCAGATTGGGTTGACAGTGTAGTGCCTAGTTTTTTGCCTCTTGCTCACACAATAAAAGAACTCACAAGCTAGTTGGATGCACATCAAATGGAGGCTGGGATTGGCAAGTGCATTCTCGAAAACCACTTTGTTCCTATGCTTCCACATGCACTAGATTGCAAAAGGAAATTGTGTATTCCAGGAAAAACCATTAGCTAGGACTTGGTTGCTACATATATAGCTTTGCTTGATCTAGTCTAGCAGATTCAATTGGAGGAAGTTTGTGAAAGTTTGGGGGGTTCCAAGTTGTTTCCAGAATTTAAGTGCAAAGGGGCAATCTCTTAAAAGGTGGAGGATGGACTCCTCTTGGCTTTGGCAAAGGGGGCATGTCATGTGGCAAAGTATGCCTCTGTCTACAAGAACTTGTCGCACCGGGACGCTATTGTGGTAGCATAGCCATATGAAGTGTTGGATTTTTGGTATGGTGTCAAGCTTCCATAGCCAACACCTCGAGAAAGAGCTGGGGCTTGTATTGTCATGTGTAGCCAGGTCATAAGCTGAAGCATTATTGAATTCTCCATTCTAGGAAAATTTCCAAACCAAGGAGTCCTCTTTCTCACCAAAAATCTGCATGGGACTGCTAGGAGTTTTTCCAAAACCGCCCTTGGCAAATTAAAGGATATTTTTTTCCCAACACCATCTTCCATCTTGGAAGACACTGCAATAGTTAAATTTGTTTCTGATTGTGTAAGCAGACCCTCAATGAGCTCTCTAGTTAAGCCCCCCTTAATCCATTTACTTCCCCAAAATTGGAGGTTTGAGTTAGTCCCAACATTCCAACATACGCCTTTTTCAAACACAGGCAAGCCCACCTTGATGGCAGTCCACACAAAGGAGCATGGAAGCTTGTTAGGGTCTTTGGAATTCCTTCTTGACCATGAGCAATATTTGTTTAGCACAGTCTTAGCCCATAGTGAGTCTTTCTCATGATAAAGTCTCCAAGTGAGTTTAGTGAGGAGGGCAATGTTCTTTGCCTATGCTTGTTGTATGCCTAGTCCACCTTCCTCCTTTGGCTTGATAATCTTGTTCCAACCAACAAGGTGTAATTTTTTCTTTTCCACAGAAGAACCCCACATAAATTCCCTGCTGATTTTATCAATTTTGTGATAGAGATGCACTGGCAAAGTTGCTCCCTGCATCACATAGTTGGGAATAACTGTTAGGACAGACTTGACCAACATAGACCTGCCTGCAAAGGAGAGGAACCGAGCTTTCCAACTAGCAAGTTTGGAGAGAACTCTTTGTGCAATATAATTATATTGAGATCTAGCAGCTCCTTTGTGCTTTAAAGGCATTCCCAAATATTTTACTAGACAAGTAGTTGCTTGAATGCCCAAAGATGCGCAGATTCTATCCTTAACACCTTCATGAATGTTTGGTGAAAAGTAGACCCGTGATTTCTCAATGCTAATTAGTTGTCCCGATTCATCGCAAAACTTAGCTAGCACCTCCTTAATGGCTTCAGCTCCTATTTCATTTGCTTTAACAAAAACCATTAGATCGTCGACGAAGAACAAATGCGAGATCTCCACATTATCCTTAGAGGCTTTCGTATGTAACCATTTCTTCTCCATGCAACTCTTATTAATGAGGAAACCAAGATACTCCATACAAAGAATAAAAAAGAATGGAGAGAGAGGGTTTCCTTGACAAAGCCCTCTTGAAGGTTTAAAAGGATTCAGCTTCCCCCCATTGAACAAAATTGAAATACTTGTTGAGGAGATGCAACTCATGATCAAGTCTATAAGCATTTGGGGCAAATGAGAGGCTCTAAGGACTTTATGAATGAATGGCCATTCAAGATGGTCATAGGCCTTGGCAAGGTCAACTTTTATAGCCATGAAACCCACCTTACCTCTCTTGTTATCCAAAGAGTGGATAAGTTCTTGAGCAATGAAAAAGTTATCTAACCCTCTTCTCCAAGGTACAAAGGCTGCTTGATTTGGGGAGATTACCTTATTGAGGAATGGTCTGATTTGCCCCACTATAATTTTAGTAACCACTTTATAAATGGTATTACATAGGCTGATCGGCCTATAATTATTGAAGCTCTCTGGGTTAAGGCATTTCAGAATGAGGGAAATCATGGTTTCATTCTGAAAACTTGGCACCACATTTGACTCAAAAACACCCATTACTTCCTTACAAACTGATCCTTTTACATCAGCCCAAAAATATTGGAAAAATCATGTGTGGAGGCCATCCTCTCCTGGGGCTTTGAAGGGTTTCAAGGACCACAAACCCTGTTTGATCTCCTCTTCCGTGATAGGGGCACTTAAGCAATCCTTCTCCTCAGAAAAGAAATAGCAAGGAAAATTATGAAGACCTATTAAGGGGATAGAAGCAAGCAGCCCTATCTCAAAAAGTTTTTGATATTCCAACAGAATGAAATTTTTAATTCCATCCTCGTTTGTTAACCATTCACCCATGGAGTTTTTAATGCTCCTTATCTTATTTTTGTGCCTTCGAACAAGAGTTGAAACATGAAAAAAGGATGTGTTACAGTCCCTATAAGCAGCCCAATTAATTCAAGACTTTAGGGTCCAATATTCCTATTCTTGTTACATGATTGCAAAATATTCCCTTGTGAGGTCCTTTTCAAGTTGAATGAGGAACTGATTTGGCCCATTAGAAAATGCTTTTTGGACCCCATTTATTCTTGCCAACACTCCTCTTTTGGGAAAAAAGGTCTCCAAAAACTTATCTATTCCATTGCTTAGCATTATCTGTGAATTTTTTGATAGCCCAGCCTAAGTTTAACTCTGAGCCCCAAGCTCTCTTCACAACCTCAGGGAACTCGGGATGGTGTAACCACATGGTTTGGAACCTAAAAGGCTTGTCATGCTTGGCAAGGGGGGGCCTATAAAGTTCAAGGAGCACCGAGCAATGGTCTGAAAACACCCTAAGAAGGTGGGTTATAGATGATTCCAGGGAAGAGGACCCTCCATTTGGGATTTACAAAGCATCTGTCTATGTGCTCCAAAACCAAATCAGTAATTTGTCTTAAGTTAGACCAAGTGAATTTAGGTCCAGGGAATCCAAGGTCCAAAAAATTACATGCATCCAAAAAATATTTAAATTCAAGGGCTCTATTAAGATTGATCCGCCTACCCCCAAATTTCTCCTTGCCACAGAGAACCTCATTGAATTCCCCTAGGAGTAACCAGGGGAGTTTATGAAGTTGTGCTACTTTAGATAAGTTAGACCACATAATTTTCCTCTCAACCAAACATGGGCTAGCATATATGGGGGAAATAAGCCAAGTTAAATTTGAATTACGTACCTTAATGGTGGCATGGATCTCCTGCTCCATTGCTGAAAGCACAAAGACATCAACCTCATCTCTTTTCCACAGAAGCCAAAGGCCACCTACATATCCAATAGTCTCAGTGGTGAAGAAACCATCAAAGGGGAGCTCCTCAATTATTCTAGTAGCTCGATCACCACCCAGCCTAGTCTTAATGATGATCATTATAGAGGGAAAGTGATTCACCATCATATCTAAAACTCGTCTCCTAAAATCCAACCCTAGAGCACATCTGCTATTCCACAACAAGATATTCATTTTTACACAATGGTTGTTTGGGATCTCCACAGGTTCAGTTCACATCCTGGCTGAGGCAATCATGCTCCATCCCAACCTCCTCAACAAGTACTTAGAGGCCACCCATTCTAGCTTCCACATCGCCATATAAGTTAGAATTCCCTGAATGTACTTTCTGCAACACAAGAGCAAGTCGCATTTCTTGACTTGGTTGAGAATTTGGAACAACTTCAAGGTGGGAAAATTCCCAAGGGGAGATGCAGCCGAGCCCTTGAAGTCGATCACTTTTCTATCTTGTATCAACCATCCTGATTCGTCTAAGTGGGGCACTACCAATGGCCTCCTGAGCTTGTTCAACTCCTATGCTTCTACCTCTGAGATTAGTGGTGCATCCGTGAGAAACTTCCACCATGGGTTTGGTGTTGCCTCCCATGCCGGGTGGTCCAAAGGCAAATTCCCTGTTCTTACACTTGTTAGAGTTATTGGAAATATGTGCTTCCATGTCGCGGTTAGGTCCTTGTCGAACCACCCCATTGTGTCCGTCGGAGTAGCTCTGATCTAGGCTATCACCTTGTCTGGAATGGCAATGGCCTTATTTCTGTGCCATATCGTCCATCCCATTATAGGCAGAGGGGGAGAGGGGTGGTCGGTGTGGGACATTGGCAGGATTGGAGCTTCCCTCAGGTAAGAATGATTTTTGGCTAGAGGATGAGTCTGGGGTGGGGCGTTTCAAGGATTTCTTTCCTTTCGCATGTGAGCTTTTCTTCTCATGAGAAGACAATGTGGCTTTTCCCTTTCTATTTACTTGTCCTTCCTTTTGATCTGATTAAACATCATGCCCACTGCTCGATGGGTTTAGACTAGTGTAACTGTTACTCTTTGTGGTTTCAACACATCCTTTATGCGTTTAGGATCCTCCAAAATCACATGGTTCAGACATGGTGCCCACTGTTCCAACAACTCCTAAGGCCTGCGTTGCTTTGAATTGAAAGGTTAACTCAAGGTTAAAAGGTGTTAGGTCGCTACTGAAAATTCCTTCTTTGCCCTTAGTTGCTCTAAAATTAGAATCAAGTTGCTAGCGAGGGAGTTTAGTCCCACTACCTCGTCCAGACTGAACCGACCTTTTCTTTTTTGTGACCAACATCCATTCTCTGAAGTTTGTGTTGTTAGGTTGGTCCTTTTGGTTCCCAACAGAGTGAGAGGGAGGTTCAACCTCTCCAGCCCTCGCCGTTGCCTGAATATGGTAACTACAATTTTCTTGTTTATGCCCTAGTATACCACAACAGAAACAAAAAGATGAAATGCCTTCATACATGATTTTTTGACGCAATTTGCCCACTCTAACCGTTGTTATCAATGGTCTGGTGAGGTTAATCTGAATGCATAGGCATGCATAACTTGCCCTCATACCTGTAGTAGTATAAAAGTCAACCCTAAGAACAGGTCCAATGGCTTCTCCAATCTCTCAAAGAATTGAGGAGTCATAGAACTCTATAGGGAGCTTAGGGAAGTGAATCCACATAGCCACAGCAGAGAACGTGGCTTCTAAAGCCTTGAAGTATGGCTCCCAAGGTTTAATCATGAGAAAATGCTCCCTGATAAACCATGCACCTGCTCGGAGAACTTTATCATAGTCTGAATCATCACTAAATTTTATAAGGAAAAAATCTTGCCCTAAATTTACACAGTCCATCCTAGCATTTGGTTTCCATAAGGTATTGATTTTGAAAGTGAGATAGTTGTATCCAATAGATTACCATACACTTTCACTATCAAGGCCTTTGCCCAAGGAGCTCTAATACGAGCTTTGGTTTCCTTTGAGAGTTTGACATTCATACCCTCAACAAGATCATCAAGTTCTGAGTCTGACTTTTCCTCATTTCCTTCAGCTTCGTTAAAACTAAAGGCCTGAGCATAAGCTCTAGGAATATCACCAATTAAGCTATCCTTATAACTCACCTATTTGCGAAAAGAAACAAAAGGTTTCTCTCTAGTATAATCCTTGAACTTCTTCACACTCCTTACCAGCTCTGCTTCTTCTTCACTTGAACACTGGGTTGGTTGTTGGAATTCAGGCTCCATGCTAGTTCTCTCAATCAGAATTGGGCATAAAGAAGGTTTTGATTTCAATAAGAATAAGGGAGGAAAAATGTAAACAGGTTTATAGTAATAGGAAGCCAATGAGATATCAAGCTCACTGTGTCGCAAACTCATGTGGCGTGCAAGCTTTAAGTAATAATAATAATAATAATAATAATAATAATAATAATAATTCACAACCACAAGTCCACTGTCTGGTACCCACATGAAGAGCTTTCAAATCTCACTTTTATCTCTTCTCTCATTAGACATCCTTTTCTCAAATCTTTCTTTTCTCTCGAGAAAGTATATCATATTTCAGTAATACCAACTCAACATCTGTTTTGGTATTTCTTACCTAATAAATAAGTGATACCTGTTCCAAGAGAACCACATCAGCCTGTTACACTAGACCAAAGCAAAAGACAATTTTATCCTAAAAAATTTCAAATCGGCACCACTTTCTTCCACACTACCAAACCTGAAATTGCAAAACCCATATGTTTCTCTCTGTCTCAAATACTCCCTCACCCCAGACGTCGTTGCCAAATATAGCCATTACCGTGCATCGCTGGTCCAACGAGATCGGAATTTGTATCCTCTAAAAACCTCGAAAATCATCTTTATTCTATTTCTAGTGTCATCGTCAAAACCCGCACCACTTTCTCAGTCACCGATTCCAACACCCAACGACTCAAAGGGGTAATTTTTCCTTTTTATCTGCTTCTTTTCAATACCTTTTCAATTCTTCTTTTTCATTTTCTTTTTATTTACTTGCAAACTACTGCTGGGAGGCATATTTGAGTGTGGAAAGGAGACAAATTTTTATTTTCTTTTTATTTCTTTGCAATTGCGGATGGGAGACACTTTTTTTTTTCTTTTCTGATAAAAGTTTAGAAGATGGGAGGAACATTTAAGTGTAATAAGGAGATCAATTTTTCAATTTATTTTTATTTCTTTGCAACTATAGATGGGTTTGTTCACTTATCACCACACAAAATAATGCAAAGGCTCGTTTTAGCGTGGAAATGAGATAGATAGGAATAATAGAACCTGAAACTTGTTGTATATGTGATAGTCTAAACAGGAAGTTTATTTTTGATATATATCCCAGTTTTTGTGAAACAAAGAGTTTAAGAAACTCATCTGGATACTGAAAATGATCTGTCTCTCTTTGAATTTGGCATTGGTGCAAGGATGTGATGCTTTTGTTCTATTCGGTTTGTTGAAGGAATTGATTCCAATAGTTAGTCTCTTTCTAAAAGTCTCCACTAAGGTATTCAATCTATCTCTTCCTTTGTCTTTTTTTTTTTTAGTTTAAGTCTCTGGTTGTGTAATTATGGAAAACTATGAGTTTTGTCTATTCAAGTTGTTCATTGGATATTCTTTTTCATGATTAGTCTAGACTAGTCATGGATTTTTCAGAAAATGCTCTTGATACAGTTGGTGACAATGAAAAAAAGTGAAAATCATGAAATATAATATTCGGTAAATACTATGAAATTAAACTTGGAATGCTAGTGAGTTCCTAAGGAGAAGCATATAACATTTATAATAAGTATGCTTTAAACAAGGGGTTTGGCATTTGAAAAGGGGAGATGGTGGATCAAAATTAGATTATGACTGTTTTGAGAATGCTATTTTTTATACCACTTATTGAACTAATAAGTATAACTTAATATGTGCACCATTTGTGGGAATCAACCATCATTGGAATAATGTTTTAATTGGTTGCGCCTTGTTAACAGATGAGACTATTGAGAAAAAGTGTAAAATATGCAACTAGTTCACTAGCTCCGCAAGCTAGTTCTATGATACATGTTATGTTCAAAATTACTGTTTTAATCTCTCTCTTTTTTCTTAGCTTTGCTTGTTAAGTTAAACCATTTGTTACTATTTCCTCTTTTTCTTAGGAGATATTCAATCATCATTATTTTCCCTAGAGTTGTCTATTGCTTATCCCATGTTTAGTTATACATGAATGCTTCAAGAAAGTACCTTAATGTCACACATGAGATAGGTACAATATGTTACTCTATAAACTTTTTATATTAGGAAGAAAAAAAAAAGGCCCTTTAACATATAAATTTTTTTTCCAAGGCCCTACCACAAGATTCTAAAGAATGATGGAGAATATTTTTGGACAGTTTTTTTGAATAGCAAACTGCACAGATATATGCATAACTAGTGGACAATATTTTTGGGCAACATATTTGACTTGGACAACTTTTTAGATGGCATATCTAACAATTTGGACAATTGATACCTTTTGTACAACTCTTTTGGATACATTTTGTAACTAATGTGGCTAAACAAAAATGTTAGATTCTATATGAAAATGATGAATATTTTTAAATGTAATGGTAAAGTTCATTTCTATACGTGCATCTTTGAATAAGACAGTGTGGATGAAGGTCGTAAAATTCATTAAGGGAGAGGCTGATAATTTTGGAGGGTGATTACAGTTCCTCCCATCTAGTTAATTTGCAAATA
The DNA here is from genome assembly GCF_932294415.1 of Quercus robur. Taxonomy (NCBI): domain Eukaryota; kingdom Viridiplantae; phylum Streptophyta; class Magnoliopsida; order Fagales; family Fagaceae; genus Quercus; species Quercus robur. The sequence goes on along the minus strand of NC_065535.1, from coordinate 28,809,019 downwards.
GCCTTGAAGATGACTTTGGAGTTCTCATTTTCTTTTGCTTAAAATTAACCTTACAAAGGACTTTTGTTCAATATGAGCAAAATTTAATTGTATTAAGATGAACTAAATACATTGATGTGCTCTCTAAATTGTGTTGCCAAAATATTTAGCCATTCAATCTTCAATTTTTCTCAAATCCAACAATTATGATCAATTTACAAAACAATTTAATACATCAAATTTGAATTTGAGCTTTATGAGTAAATTGTTGTGCAATCATAAAATTCTGCTTAAAACTAGATTAGTCTTTACTTCAGAATTTTTTTCACCTTTGGGCGAGGTCCACCTCTATATATAAAGATGAAAACTCAAGCATGCTTTATTGCATCCTAATTGGCTTGAAGATAACATTTGCAATTACAAACTTGAAAACAATATAATTGTCCACTATTCATATATGAAAGTTGTATGACAAACATTAAATGAAACAATCTACTTATAAGACTTTTTTCTAAAATTATGGCTCTTAAAACAACTTGCGATCATACAATTGCCTAAGTAGAAGACCTCAAATGTCTTCTTTTCTCAACATTCATAAATATAGATAGTGAGACAATTTGCAAATTAAATCTTCCATCAATAACCTAGCATAAGCTACTTGATATTCTCTTTCAATGTTTTACAGCATTTAAGCTCTAGCCTTGGAGATTTATCTGTGCAAAAAAAAAAAAAAAAAAAAAAAAAAAAAAAAAAAAAAAAAAAGAAAAAGAAAGAAAGAAGGCACTCACATAAGAATAAGAAATTAAATTACCTAACACAATCATAGGCATTAAATAGTACTAGTAATTGTAGAGTAAAATACAAAAAAATATGTACAGCTTTGCCACTACAAATTTCCAACAAATCTGATGGTATCAAAAACAAATTCAAAGAAAGAAAACAAAATTTCATTCACTCATTTTGGGAATAATTAAACCCCAAACTTTTACTAAATGAAATGTATAAATTCAGTAAAAAGAAAATGATATCCACCAATGAAACAGTCATAAAAGAAAATGGTAATAGTTGTGTAGTAAGTATCACCAGCAACAATGACATTGAAGACACAATTAAGAACATCAAACGTGCTAATAAGCACGCTATGTGTTATATCATACCTTTACGGCTTTACCAACAGTAAACTAAGACAAAGTATTGTACCTGTCAAAAAATATGTCTAATTCCTCTTATCAAAATTATCCATTGACTGCTCACCTTCTCCTACAATGAGCTGTCTGCATACAAAACTTCCTTGCAACCACCTTTTCTTTTGTACCACAACTCTACTGAGCCTAACACCACGTTAGGTTGATCCTACATGAAAAACAAGCAGTTGCGGGCATGCCTATTGCGGCGGGTGCAAAAACTACCACTATATGTCGCCTATTGCGGTGCATTTTTGGCCCGTTGCTATAGGTAGGGTTTTTTGCGGCGTCCTACAGCGGCAGGACATAAAACCGCCACAATAGACCTGTTTTAGTGGCGATAACAGAGCTATAGCGGAGCTCCAAAAACCCCGCCGCAATAGGGATCCTTTTTGCGGTGGGTTGGACCGCCGCAACAGACCTTTAAATTTCCCAGCCCCAAAATTTTTCTCTTTTTTTTCGCCTTCCTACTTAAAGATCAAATGGTAAATTATATCCGATTGGCATGAAAATTGGCATGCATGTTAAGAACATATAGAAAATGTGATCTAATGGTTGGATTTTCAAAATATGAATTCAAAAATAAGTTATTGGTTGGTGTAACATTTTTCAAAGTTACATCAAGTGTAACGTGAACCTAACCCTATATTTCTTAATTCGATGTGAATTTTGACAAATCTACCGTTAGATTGCATTATCTTCATATATTTCTCATGCTTACAAAATTTCAAGGTGATCAAAGATTAATAGTCATGTCATCAGTCAATTGTTTAAATTCAAGTTCTTGTAGTTTAAAATAATGCATAAAATATGAGTTTAAAAATCAAATGGTAAATTACATCCGATTGGCATGAAAATTGGCATGTATGTTAAGAACATATAGAAAATGTGATCCAACAGTTGGATTTTCAAAATATGAATTCAACAATAAGTTATTGGTTGGTGTAACATTTCTTAGAGTTATATCACGTGTAACTTGAACCCAACCCTATATTTCTTAATTCGATATGAATTTTGACAAATCTTCCATTAGATTACATTATCTTCATATACTTTTCATGTTTACAAAATTTCAAGGTGATGTCATCAATCAATTCCTTAAATTTAAGTTTTTGTAGTTTAAAATAATGCATAAAATATGAGTTTAAAGATCAAATGGTAAATTACATCTGATTGGCATAAAAATTGGCATGCATGTTAAGAACATATAGGAAATGTGATCCAACGGTTGGATTTTCAAAATATGAATTCAACAATAAGTTATTGGTTAGTGTAACATTTCTTAAAGTTATATCACGTGTAACTTGAACCTAACCCTATATTTCTTAATTCGATATGAATTTTGACAAATCTTCCATTAGATTACATTATCTTCATATAATTTTCATGTTTACAAAATTTCAAGGTGATGTCATCAATCAATTCCTTAAATTCAAGTTTTTGTAGTTTAAAATAATGCATAAAATATGAGTTTAAAGATCAAATGGTAAATTACATCCGATTGGCATAAAAATTGGCATGCATGTTAAGAACATATAGAAAATGTGATCCAATGGTTGGATTTTCAAAATATGAATTCAACAATGAGTTATTGGTTGGTGTAACATTTCTTAGAGTTATATTACGTGTAACTTGAACCCAACCCTATATTTCTTAATTCGATATGAATTTTGACAAATCTTCCATTAGATTACATTATCTTCATATACTTTTCATGTTTACAAAATTTCAAGGTGATGTCATCAATCAATTCCTTAAATTCAAGTTTTTGTAGTTTAAAATAATGCATAAAATATGAGTTTAAAGATCAAATGGTAAATTACATCCGATTGGCATAAAAATTGGCATGCATGTTAAGAACATATAGGAAATGTGATCCAATGGTTGGACTTTCAAAATATGAAATCAGCAATAAGTTATTGGTTGGTGTAATATTTTTTAGAGTTACATCACGTGTAACTTGAACCCAACCCTATATTTCTTAATTCGTTGTGAATTTTTACAAATCTACCATTAGATTACATTATCTTCATATATTTTTCATGCTTACAACAGAAAATAAATTATCTTCAAATATATTTTTCATGCTTACATTATCTTCAAATATTTTTCATAATAGTCCACTCCTTAAATTTTCAAAAACCAAATAAATAAACAACAGAAAATAAAAATATTTTATTAACATAATTGATAATGGAAACAAAATTAACAGGAAATCTATATATATAATAATAGATAAAGCTGAGAGAAACTCAAATTAGAATTCCAAATTAGAGTTCCAATTTCTCACCATGTGTCCAAAATAATTTATTCTTAAAGAGTTTTATTTAAAATAAAATATGGGACTACATCATAAATATTCATCCAAATAAGTTATTAAGTACAAAAACCAAAGAGTCTAAAATAAATGAATCGTAAAATAAAAAATAAAAAATTGCTTCACAATAATTTTTTTTTTTTAAATGGACAATTTACATTTTATACCTAATAATATCTTTACAAATTTTTTTAAAGAGTTAACAAAATATAAAAATGACTATCAATAATATATAAATATATATATATATATATATATTATATTATACATCTTATTGTATATTTTTAAGTATATCCATATATGCATGGGGTTGCAAGCTACTTTATAGTAAAAACAAATATAATTTGTGCTTAGAATTCCAGATTATATTATTTCTTTGTAACTTTTGGTCTTCTAATTCTCCAATACCATAAAAGGATCTTTACGTTACAAATCTAGTCTATACATTCATATAAATATAATGAGTAAAAATAATAGATAAGCATAGTAACTTCAATTTTTTGGCCTGATCCAAACCTACCCACAAATTGCTATTTTCTTTATCTATATGTTTGAATACATTTTGGAGGTAGAGATGAGGGCTATCAGTGTATATGGATATTTTTAAAAAGAAAAAGAAAAAGAAATATGATAAAATTACCACAAAGAGAGAATACCTAGAGGTGGTCGGAACCGTAGATAGGGACGGTGCTTTGTGGTGGTCGGAATTGGAGGTAATGGCTGTAGTTTGTGGTGGTCATAACTGGAGGTTGGGGAGAGCGGTGTGTTAAGGAAATGGAAGTTGTAGTTGCAGAGAGAGAGAGAGAGAGAGAACTAAAGAAGAGTAAAGTTGATTTGGGAATTAGATTCCAAAAAGCAGAAGAAAGAGAAAGAGAGGAGTTATAGGGCGGGGTTTTGAAAAAATTTCAGGGTCAAGATGGTCTTTTTGTTTGGATTAGTTAAGTAGTCTGATATGGTTATTTGAAACAGGTGTCATTTATTCATTGGATAGGAAACACTAAAATAGATGCTAAGTTGGTATTACTGAAGTATGGTATACTTTCTCCTTTTCTCTCTTGAAACACCCAAAGTTAGGCTAGTTCAAATCTCACATTTTTTAGTTTTTGCCAGCCGCACGATAGCCATCAACATTTTCAATTTTTGCCAGTCACATGGTAGCCATCAACAGCCAGCAAATGGTCTACTCCGCACAAAACTTCTAGGCCCTTTCTTTTAATCCTTGTTCTCGTCGTCATCTTTCATCTTTTTCCTCCTCTTCTGTTCTTCATCTTCTTATTCTTCTTTTTTCCTTTTAAAAGAGATTTGGTCTGAACTGTGAGACTCGTTCACAGTTCTCAAACTCGGGCAGTTCGACCGAGGTTCGCACGGTCCATTGGGTTTTTTTTGTGTAAAACAGGTTTTGGAAGTTAAAGAATCGTCTCAAGGGCGGTTTCCAGTTAAACCGATCGAACCGTGCAGTCCGATCCAAGTTTCAAAACCACGATCTTAATATGGACTCCTTATGTCAAGAGTTCAATTGGGACTTCCTTATATTTCTAATGTAGATGTATATGGTTCAAATCCCCAACCCTAACTATTGAATTATCAAGGGGAAAAAAAGAAAAAAGAAAAAAAATCTTCTTACCACACGTTAGCCAATAGCCATCAGCAATCGGCACACTACCAACTCTCCCCTAGCAAGGCCTAAATTGGCCACTTCAATTTTCAGCCAATTAAAGCCCAACATAGCAAAAATGGCACACCATGTTGTAACTTGCAGCCCAGGATGATTGATGTACATAGGTGAAGCAGCCCAGACCCATAGTTGCAATCCCAATGTAACTAGAAAGCTTCCAGGCACATTACACATTGCACCCCTTATCTTGGACAAACACATGGGCTAGGCGAGGCTAAGATGCCAAAAGTTTAACTATGCACTCCAAAATCTTCAATAGACTAGAATTGAAATAGGCCATGCTTGAAATTTCGGTTGTGGCTTGTGCTAAACCCATGACCCGGCCCATTTACTCTCTCTCTATATATATGTGTGTGTGTGTATACACCCACAAAATTCAACTGTTATAATAAGTTAGGGTATGTTTGCTTGGGGTGAAACAGGGAGGATGGAAAATAGAAAGAGAAAAATATGGTGGAAAATGACATTTTCCATTGTTTGGTTGAGAGGGGGAGGGGGAAAGAAAAGTGGTGGGGCCCATAAGTTTTCTCTCCTCCCCCTTCAAAATATAATCTCTTCAAATTGGAGTGAAAAGTGGAAAAAATATTTGAACAAAATTGCCCCCACCTCTTTTTTACATTTCTATCTCTTTTTTTTTTTTTCTTTTTTTTCTTTTTTTCTTTTGACTTTTCCTTTGTAACATTGGCTTTTTGTTTTTTGTATTTTTTTTTTTCATTAGTTTTGTCAAGTGGTGGATTCTTCTTCTTTTCCTTCTTTTTTCTTTTTTCTTTTTTTTTTTCTTAATTTTTATTTTTATTATTTTTTTAAGAAAACACTTTTGGATGATTTCTTATGCTATTTTTTGAAATGTCTACTTTCATCTATACACAATTTTTTTTTTTTTAAAGCATAATGTATTACCTTTTGTTTTATTTAGGAGGGACATGATGGTAAATTTATACAAACTTTATTTTCAACCAAACCAAAAAGATTTACATCCCTCCACTTTTTCACCCTCTCAACCAAACACAAATGAAGAAAACTAAAAACTTTTCTATCTTCCCACTTTTCCATCCTTCCTCTATTTTTTATCCTCTCACTTTTCCATCCTCCCAACCAAACGGACCCTTAGAGAAAGTGGATTCAAATCATAGTTCTCATTATGAAGGAGATCAAGTAATGATACAGAATAACATACTTCTCCATTCACTAGGCAAAACTCTACCATTTTATTCCTATACTGTCCAGTTAAAGTCACCAAAAACAGCACATGGCCTAGAGAAAGCTTTAACCATGTCTTCTACATTTTCCCAAAAGTTTTTTCTTTTGGTCCTCCTAGGAGGACCATAAACACAAAACATCATCTAAGGAGCTCTATCTGAATTTGAGTAAATCAGAGAGGCTATCATATTATTGTTAGAGAAAACTAATTCTAACTCTACACCCTTCCTACAAAAAATGGCTAAGCTACATCCACACAAAAGTGTTCAAAAAATTTCAGCTTATTTGAGATTTCTCGACTTTTGGAGATTTTATCTTTGTTTCAAATAGGAAGACAAGATTCAGATTAGACTCACGAATCAGCTTCGTAATAGCCTTAACTGTTGAGCTCTACCAGCACCTGAGCAGTAAGTTAAATGGCAATAATAACTATGTAGTAGTTGATTTTGTTGAAAAATCAAAAATCAAATCCTAGTTCGACCTAACACATGTTTTTCACTAACACAATTTATTTGCATTGCCTTTTCCCATTGCTACTCAATTTTTTTTTTTTTTTTTATTGGATATTGCTACTCAAATTAGACGTACCCTTTATTTTTCTTTTTAAGTTATGTTAGTACTAAGAACTTATGTAACAATCACTACCGTCCAAAAGTATTTAGGGCTAGTCCAAGGCCTAGGTTTAAGTTCCCCACTACAAAAAGACCTCAAACCTTCATGAAAAAAAAGGCCCTACACCCTATTATAAAATTATCCAAATTTTTATGAGATCTTCTTGACTCTTGGAGATTTTATCTTTGTTTCAGATAGGAAAACAAGATTCGGATTATACTCATGAATCAACTCCCTAATTGCTCTAACTATTGGGGCTATACTAGCACCCTAACAGTAAGTTAAATGGTGTTAATAATCACGTAGTAATTGCTTGCGTTGAAAAATCAAAAATCAAATCTCAAATCAACCTAACACGCGTTTTTCACTAATACCATTTATTTGCATTGCCTTTTCCCATTGCTACCAAAAAAAATTATTTTTTTTTGGCAAAAATCACATTTTCATTCTTATATTTTCATGCGATTCCACTTTGGTTTCTAACTTTTATTTCCACTGCTTTTAGTCTCTATCCTGAAAAACGGGTCTCGTTTTTATTCCTACCGTTACATCAGAGACGAAAAATACACAAGTAGCCACTAAAAGCTGACATGACCATTAAAATAATAATAAAAAATGTCAAGTCAGCATCTAAATTAAAAAAAATTATTAATTTTAACTAAATAAAAAAATTAAAAACAGAATTAAAAATTAGAAATCATATGAATTGAGATTTAAGTGTGTCTTGAACAAGAATAACAAGAACACAAAACCAGAAATTATAATAAAAAAAAAAAAATCAGGGTTGGTGAGGTCAATTTCAAGCTTAGGGGTTTGGGTTTTTTTTTTTTTTTTTTCTTTTTTTTGATCCGAAGCTCAGGGGTTTGGTTTTTTTGAGATCTGATAAGGAAAGAATCTCAAACCGACCGTGCAGTGTCACCACACTACTCCCCGCAGGTTGTTTCAAAGTAACATTCACCACTTTCCCAGTTCTACTCAACACACAAACCCCTCTCCCTCTTCGCCTCGCGTAATTCGACACGCTCTCCACTATGTCCACAGCGTTCGACTCTTCCAGCATGTGCGATCGGAGCGCGTTCAGACTGTCCCGAGTTACGATTATCGGTGGCTTCGGCTTGTTCTTCGATCCAGGTGGTCGGCCACGTGGACGGTGGTTCGAGTTTGTAGTGGCTGCACCGGAGCTTGTGGCTTGTGCATCGGAGTCATGCTTGTGATCTCCTTCGTCTGGAGAGTCCAGAGAATCGGAAGGTTGAGGATTATCAATAAAAAGAGGTCTCTGAGTCTGAGTCTGATTCTGAAGGTGCAATTCAGGCCTGAGAAGGTGATGAACATAGCGAGCTGAACCGATTTCACCTGGGTTTTGAGACCGTACAACAGAGAGAGGTCGGTGAGATTGATTTCAAGCACAGGGGTTTTGGGTTTTTTATTTTTTTTATATATATATATATATATATATATATAATTTCTGGGTTTGTCTTCTTAGATTTATATTTGTGTTATTGTTATTTTTATTCAAGACCCACTTAAATCTTAATTTATGGGAATTTTAGTTTTTAATTTTTTTATTTAGTTAAAATTAATAATTTTTTTTTTTTTTTATTTTAGATGCTGACATGATATTTTTTAATGTTAAATAATATTTATTATTATTTTAATGACCACGTCAGCTTTTAATATGTCAATAATACATTTCGTTTGCCACGTGTGCATATTCTATCTCTGATGTAACGGTAGAGATAAAAACGAGATGCGTTTTTCAGAATAAAAACTAAAATCGATGGAAATAAAAGTTAGAGACCAAAGTAAAAATCGCGTGAAAATATAAGGATGAAAATGTAGTTTTCACCTTTTTTTTTTTTTTTTTTTTTTTTATAAGATATTGCTACTCAAATTAGTCGTATCCTTTATTTTTCTTTTTAATTTATGTTGATACTAAGAACTTATGTAACAATCACTACCATCCAAAAGTATTTAGGGCTAGCCCATGGCCTAGGTTTAAGTCTCCTACTACAAAAAGGCCTCAAACCTTCATGAAAAAAAGCTTGACACCCTATTATAAAATTATCCAAATTTTTATGAGATCTTCTTGATTCTTGGAGATTTTATCTTTGTTTTAGATAGGAAGATAAGATCCAGATTAGACTCATGAACCGGCTGGTAGTAAGTTAAATGGCAATAATAACTACGTAGTAAATTGTGTTGAAAAATCAAAAATCAAATCCCAGTTCCACCTAACAAATGTTTTTCCCTAATACCATTTATTTACATCGCCTTTTCCCATTGCTACTCAAAAAAAAAAAAAAAAAAAAAAAAAAAAAAAAACTTTTTTTTTAATCGAATATCGCTACTCAAATTAGATGTATCCTTTCTTTTTCTATTTAATTTATGTTAATACTAAGAACTTATGTAACAATCACTACCATCCAAAAGTATTTAGGGGTAGCACAAGACCTAGGTTTTAGTCCCCCCACTACAAAAAGACGTCAAACTGTCATTAAAAAAAGGCCCCACCCTATTATAAAATTATCCAAGTTTTTATGAGATCTTCTTGACACTTGGAGATTTTATCTTTATTTCAGATAGGAAGACAAGATCCAGATTAGACTCACTATTTAGCTCCCTAATATCCCTAACTATTGGGACTCTACTAGCACCCCAACAGTTAGTTAAATGGAAATAATAACTATTTAGTAACTGATTGTGTTAAAAAATCAAAAATCAAATCCTAGTTCAACCTAACATGCGTTTTTCACTAACACCGTTTATTTGCATTGCTTGTTTCCATTGCTACTCAAATTTTTTTTTTAATTGGATATTGCTACTCAAATTAGATGTACCCTTTCTTTTTCTTTTTAATTTATGTTAATACTAGGAACTTATGTAACAATCACTACCATCCAAAAGTATTTAGGACTAGTCCAAGGCCTAAGTTTAAGTCCCCCTAATACAAAAAGACCTCAAACCTTCATAAAAAAGGCCCCACACCCTCTTGGAGATTTTATCTAGTTTCTAATAGGAAGACAAGATCTGGATTAGACTCACGAATCAGCTCCCTAGTAGCCCTAACTATTGGGGCTCTACCAGTACCTCGGCAGTACGTTAAATAACAATAATAACTACGTAGTAACTGATTGTGTTGAAAAATCAAATGCCAGTTCGGCCTAACACGCGTTTTTCACTATCACCATTTATTTGCATGGCATTTTCCCATTACTACCCAATTTTTTTTTTTTATTGGATATTGCTACTCAAATTAGACGTACCCTTTTTTTCTTTTTAGGAAAAAATGGTGGAACGGCTAGTTTGGAGTATTTTTTGATACACGCCTATTTTTAAAGTGGGTATTTTTCCTACGTAGCATAATATGAGATATTGCAAGATTTAACTTTCTCTCAACTTTTACTATTATATATAGTGTATGATATGATAAGATTAGCAATGGAATTTAGATATATGAACCAATCCAATATCTGAACTATGTGAGGTAATACAACTTATTCATGACTCATGATTCTATCATATATAAGTGCTATCACAATGAGAATATGGTTCACAATTTTTTCAATTAGATAAAAGAATGATGCTGCATTTCCAAAAGAAGCAATATTAGATATTCATTGAAAGTCTGGTGTTGCAGTAGATGGTCATGTTACATTCAGTAGTGGCTGGGAATGGGTCAGATTTGTTGAATAGTAAAATGCTATCTTCAACTTGTCACAGTGAATTATAATTTTATTCATCAGCTTTTTAGTTTTATATAATATCCTGACAATCTAATTTGGTTATATGCATGCAACCCCATAATTATTTCTATCCCGATGCATTGTTCTTTCCTCCAAAATTATTTCTTATCATTCATGGCTAGTAAATGTAGCTAGTTCTTACTACTTTTGAGCGGTCAGTAGTAATAATAATGCCCGTTTTCCAAAACTTTTCTCAAGGGCAATTCTAAAAAGGAAAAAATAGGACAGTCAAATGCATATAGAAAAGTGGATAAGTAACGCAAGTTGATAAAAGGTACATAGAAATAAGAAATTTACTTATATTAATTGGAAGAACGAGTACAAAAGATTCAAACAATATTCTCGATCGAAATCTGATTGTATACTCGATATAAAAGACTTTGAGAAGAATCTTGATCAAAATCTATTGAGTGGATAAATCTAAACTACAAATAGAGTCGGCTAAGGCTAGACCATGGGCTGAGTTGGGCTGGCTTGGCCCCTTTTTACTAGACTCGTGTGCCTAGTGGGCAAGAAATAAAAGGCATTGACCAGTGAACGGGTCAGGTTTGGCCTACCCTAAAGGGAAAACCCTTGCTCATGGCTCTACATATGGGTAATGTCTATTTTGTCTTGAGTGGGTTGGGCCTAATGGGCTTTTAATGCCATTAATTTTTTTTTTTAAATTTTTAACAAGCTTTCAATAGGCTTATAAAATTTAATAAAAATATTATAATTATATTATATTACAAAACAAAAACACTAAAAAAAAAAAAAAAAAAAAAAACCCATTAATACCATTGCACACCCTTGATGCAATGGTCACTCTACAAATATAAATGCTTGTGGGGTGTGGGAGGTAAGGGCCGAAGTTCAAGTCTCTAGAAGTGAGGTTTCACACACATATATACCTAGATTAGGTTAAAATATAATTTCTATCTTGTATAAAAAAAAAAAAAACCATTAATTAACTTGTATTAATTGGAATAATTAATTAAGTACATTGATGTATTCATAAATATATTAGAGTGAGAATAGTTGTATCACTACAAAATATGTATTTAGTAAGATAATAAAATAAAAAAAAGGTGTATATCGTAACTGGGTTGGCACCTACATTCACTTGTCTATTATTTTCAATTCTCAATCAATTTGTATTTGAATATCAAGTGATTTTATCTTTGAAAAAAATGAAATAACTTGTTACATAAATTTTATAACTAATTGCTAATTGTTGAAGAATTAAAACTTAGTATTTCAATTCATCTTTGCTTGGACAGTTTAAGATTATTAGTGATTCTATTGTTCAGTGAAATTGCAATAATGTCTTAGATAAATTTGATTTGATTTTTCTATAATTTAAAATTTATTTTAATCTTGTTTTATTATATTTTTGTATTACAGATAGTGTTTATTTTATTTATCAATATTTACTAGAAAATATTAATTTATATATGAAAAACTTTATAAAAAAAGTAAGAGAGAAGAATAGACAAATGAATTGAATATCAAATAGGATTTCAATTAGTAAAACCCAAATATAAAAACTTAAATAATAATTTTGCATCTTAAAAAATAGGAAGATTGAATTTTAAATTAAAAATTATAACTAATATATATATATATATATATATATATTATAAAAAACCTTTTTCTCTTAAAATTATCATCTTAGACTTCAAATTATATCGAGCTGTCCTCAATTACGAATTTATGGTATTTCTTTCTTTGAGCCTTGTTGTCCATTTAGTACTTGTTCCCCACATGTTAGATTTGGACCCTTGGAATCTTTACTACTTACATGTCAATGCTTTATATTCACGTGGAATTGTATCCTTTTTCAATATGTTTAAGCATTGCTTGGCTTTATCACATGGACGGAGCGTGGACTAAGGGGTAGGGAAATGGGCCCCCTAATTTTTTTTTAAAAAAATATAATTATAAAACTATATTTTTAGGTACTAATTTTAGCAATTTCGTTCAATAAAATTACTACCATTCATGTGAGAGAAGGGAGTACGCATTTATGGTACTCCGAGAGTACGATTTGGACCCTTAGAATCTTTACTACTTACATGTCAATGCTTTATATTCATGTGGAATCGTATCCTTTTTCAATGTGTTTAAACATTGCTTGGCTTTATCACATGGACGGAGCCATTCATGGACTAGGGGGTGGGGAAATGGCCCCCCTAATTTTTTTTTTTTAAATATAATTATAAAACTATATATTTAGGTACTAATTTTAGCAATTTCGTTCAATAAAATTACCACCATTCATGCGAGAGGAGGGAGTACGCATTTATGGTACTCCGGGAGTACACAATAATTTCCCTTCTTTCTTTGAGCCTTGTTGTCCATTTAATACTTGTTCCCCACATGTTAGATTTGGACCCTTGAAATCTTTACTACTTACATGTCAATGCTTTATATTCACGTGGAATTGTATCCTTTTTCAATGTGTTTAAACATTGCTTGGCTTTATCACATGGACGGAGCCATTCATGGACTAGGGGGTGGGGAAATGGCCCCCCTAATATTTTTTTTAAAATATAATTATAAAACTATATATTTAGTTATTAATTTTAGCAATTTCGTTCAATAAAATTACATTTTGTCTCCCTTATTGATCATTATAAGAGAAATGCTATAGCTACAATTACAAACTTTTTTACAGATTATTAAGGTAGCAAATTCTTACTGGTTTGCATCTGGGTCCACCCCTTACATCATTTTTTTACTTACTAATAACTACTAATCACAACAAAAATTTGTAGATCTAGTATTTTCCTTCTTTTTTAAAGTCCATAAAAAAAAACTTTATAGATCTAAAATCTACAAAAACAATATACAAGCCCAAAATATTATCCCAACAACAAAAATTACCAATAGGCAATAAATTTTTTTTTTTTTTTTTTTTTTTAGACTAATCCACTAATTTTACCAAAAAAAAAACAACTTAGTCCTTTAAAAAACTTTAAACAAAATAATTTTGTTCTTACTCTCACAAGCAGGCAGAGAGGTTTTGATCAAATCAATCTTACAAGCCATGCCCACCTTCACAATGAATTGCTTTAAGTTACCAAAGAGTTTGTGCAAAGATATAGAGTCGCTCATACGAAAGTTCTGGTGGGGGTATAGTGGGGATCAACGAAAAATCCACTGGATGGCCTGGAATAAGCTTTGCCTTCCTATATGTCAAGGCGGCTTGGGATTTCGTGAGATCGAAAATTTTAATCTTGCACTCCTTGGGAAGCAAGTATGGAGGTTGATTCACAATAGTGATTCTTTGTTCTACAAGGTGTTTAAAGCCAGGTTCTTTCCAGCTTGCTCAATCATGGATGAGGGGGTCAAAACCACGGGGTCCTATGCGTGGCAGAGCATACTTAAGGCACGACATGTTATTGACTTGGGTTCTTCATGGCGAATTGGAGATGGAAGGAGCGTTCGAATTAGAGGAGATAAGTGGCTGTCCGGTTTGTATTCCAGCAAAGTCCTTTCTCCTCAAAAGTTCTTTCCAATGAATGCCAATGTATGTGCCTTAATGATTGAAAATGGGGCAAGCTGGGATGAAAACAGGGTCAGAGGAGAATTCTTACCATTTGAGGCTATGGAGATTCTTAGCATCCCTTTAAGCTCTCGCCAATCGGCTGATATCAGAATATGGAAGGAAACAAAAAATGGCAGATACTCCATGAAATCAGCTTATAGACTCCTAGCTAAGTCAACAAGCAAAAATCAACCAAGCCCATCGAGCTCATTGGTCCATAAGAAATTCTGGTCCACCATTTGGATGCATAATATTCCAAATAAGATTAAGCATTTCCTTTGGAGAGCTTGCTCTGAATCATTACCAACAAAGAAGAATCTCTGTCGCAGAAATCTAGTCACCAATGCCAATTGTGATCTCTGCCATGATAAACCTGAAGATGTTTTACATGCTCTTTGGGATTGTTATTTGGTTAAGGAAATTTGGTGGTAGGAAGATTTATGTAAACCCCACATAGCTGAACGATTCGTGTCTTTTCAGGACCTGTTTTTGGGAATCCTTAACAAGCACAACCATTATTTGGTTGAGGGATTTGCAGTTATTGCCTAGAGTATTTGGTACAAAAGGAATACGACTCGGACTGGCTCACCCTCGCTGCCAAGAACACAGATCCATGCTGATGCCTTAGAACGCCTCAATGAGTTTCATCAGGTCCAAGACATGCCCACGGTCTCACATCAACCTCCAACACCAGTCCATTGGTGCCCACTTCCTAATTCTTGGTGTAAGGTTAATTTTGATGGTGCCATATTTCAAGAGCTAGGAGTTGCAGGTATAGGGGCAGTCATCAGAGACCATGAAGGTAGAGTAATTGGTGCTATGTCAGAACGAATTGCTTTACCCCCATCTCTTGAACACGTTGAGGCTCTAGCATGTAGAAGGGCAATTCTATTTGCAAAGGACTTCAATCTTCAGGCCGTAACATTTGAAGGTGATTCTGAAACCATTATAAACTACCTCAACTCAGATGAAGACTGTTTGGCCTCCTTTGGCCATCTGATTGAGGATTCTTGGCACCTGGTATCTAGTTTCCAAGCTGTTACATTCTCACATGTAAAACGGAATGGGAACAATGTAGCTGATAAATTAGCTAAATTAGCCAGACAATCCCATGTTCCACGGATGTGGGTTGAGGACATCCATAGTGATGCTTCCAATTTTGTATTGATTGACAGAAGTTTCTTTTGATGATTGATTGAATAAATGGTCTTCTTTCTCAAAAAAAAAAAAAAAAAAAAAAAAAAAAAAAAAAAAAAGCCACACTCTACACACACATAAAAATAATAATAATAAAAGAAAACCTTTGCCAACTAAGTAATAGAGCTGAAAGCCGAAATCACTGCATATAGCTAACAATAAAACTGCCCCCCTAACTTCAAGTCCTGGCTTCGTCCCTACTTTATTATGAAGTGGCACATTTTCTTACTGTATATTATTCTTCAAAACTAGTCAATACATGGTATAAATTTTATTTAGAAACTGAATTTGTCAATAAATTATTGCCATTAATATGTTAGGATTTTAATATATGTAGTTCTAGAATTTAAGCATTAGAATAACACTCATAAATTAAAAATTATGTTGGGGTTTGTGGTTTATTAGCACAAAATCCTTCACATTCACTAATCTAACAGCTAGTATTTGTTAGGTTGTTTCTTTCACCAACCCATATGAAAACCAGTCGTGTAGACGAAAACCATGATTTAGTACCAGTTCTATGTTATTTTCCTAGTTCAACCAACAGTCCACGTTTTAGATATTAAGAGGTCCATTAATATCTAAACATGGGCTGTTGAATCGTTCATTTCTTGCACAAAAACAATCACTTGAATTTTACTTTACACAGTCAAAGTTGGTTGATACGGTCCAAACCAAATTAGGGAAATTGCTTCGTTTGTGTTTCTGTGTCATTACTCACTTTTTTATCCTTAATATCTTAAACTCCATAGAAAATGTGGGGAAAAATTGATTTGGCCAAGAAATCCATGTGTTCGGACCTCAAGGACCAAAGTATAACTTTAACTAGACGTACATCAATTAATTAGTGGTGCATCAATTTGACTATGCCCTTTACTCCAAAATTTTTTAAAAATAAAATAAAATGGTTTGTTGGTTATCAAGAACATGCCTGTGTCTTATTTCTGCTATTATTGAGTCAATAGCTTATGAACTTGGGCATGCCAAGCACATTTCGTCTATATATGTGGGTCTAATACTCTAATTTTGTGATCTTTGATACCACAATATATGAAGAATAACCCTCCCATTTTTTATGAAAAAAAAAAAAAAACAGCAACATTGCGAAGGGAGATGTGGCTCTGTGCAAACGCTCCAAGTGGAACATACAGAGATGCTGTGCCGACTAAAAATAAAGGCATATTAATTACAACCACCCAAAAAAAAAATTCTGTGTAGTTATTTATATATGTACGAATGTTGAATAGTTGCATGACTGACAAAAATTCATGACTATTTTGCATTAAAAAAAAAAAAGAAAAAAGACTGACTATAACAGATTTAGGTAGGTTAGAAATTAATTTGAAGTTGGATAGTTGACCCTTATTTCAAAAGGGATTTTTTTTTTTTTTTTTTTTGCTGAGTTAAGTTTAAAGAACTAAACCATATCATAGCTGGGTGAAGAAGTTCTTGATAGCGGTGTTACGTTGCATAGATAGCTAGCAAAAGTTTCGGCTTCATTAGGCAAACGTTTCATTTCTAAATGTTACAAGGTATGTGAATGTCATCGCCTATATATGCTGCTATGCATAAATTAACTTTAAGGAAATGTTAAAATTAATATCAATTTTACAATAAATCATTTACAAATTAACTTATCTAATACTTAATATGGTTGGTGTCACATTGGCTATATAATGATTTTTTATTTTTTTATTTTTTTAAATAAAGGATTCTTTTCATAATTAGAACCGGTTACATGGGTACATTACTAGGTCTTTATTAATGAATAAAATCTGGGACCCTCTACTGGCCAAGTCTTGAAATCTTATACATGCCATGCATGACATGTTAATTAGTGAGTGTGTTACATCAATTATTTTTTCATGTGTATGTACTTACTAGTTGACACGTCAATTTATAAGTCTTTTGAAATAAAATTTATAATAATCTTAGCACATCAATTTATAATAAATTTTGTTGGGAATGAGTATTATAATCTCCCAAATTCCATTAATTTGCCAGCCAACTTGTGGTACATTGATGATTGATCTCAATTAATCAGTTCTCACCAAAATCATCAGCAAGTAGGCTACACCTAGGGATAAACTTATGAACATCATTTTCATGATATGATACATGTTCATGAACTTGAGCTCTCTAGAGCACTAGCATTGAAAAATGCTAATGCCATATTTAGGTCCTTTTTAGCATTTTATGGTTCAAAATGTGCTGCATCAAAGGATGCTAAACACAGGAATTGTAAAAAATTATACAATTGTGCTACAGTACAATTCTATCTTTAGAATTGTACTGTAGCACAATTGTAAAAAAAATATATATATTTTAATCAACCCATAATTTCTCTCTCCTCCCATAAATTCTGTAATCTTCTCTCTCTTCATTCTCTCTTTCTCATCTGCTCTCCCCGTTCTCTTCATTCTCTCTTTCTCATCGGCTCATCTGCTCTTCAAGCACCGGTCACCGCTCCGTTCTCTTCATTCTCTCAAGCACCGGTCACCGCTCCGTTCTCTTCATTCTCTCTTTCTCATCGGCTCATCTGCTCTTCAAGCACCGGTCACCGCTCATCTGCTCTTTCCTCTTTCAAACCCAAACATCATCCATCTCTTTCTCATCTGCTTTTTTTTTTTTTTTTGGCTATGACCGGGGCTTAAAAGAAGTGGTGGGTATGGCTGAGGTGAGTTGTGGGTCACGGAGATCGGAGTGGGTCATGGCGTGGGTCACAGAGATCGGAGATCGGAGTGGGTTTTTGGCTGTGACCGGTGTTTTTGGTTGTGGTTTTTGGTTGTTTTTGGCGTGGGTCAGGTGTTTTTGGTTGTGGTTTTTGGTTGTTGTTGTGGTTTTTGTGCTTAAAGGGGTTGTGGGTCGTGGTTGGGTCCGGGGTTTGGGTCTTGGTTGGGTCGTGGGTGGGTTGTGGGTCCGATGTTTGGGTCGTGGGTGACGGCGTAGGTGTGGTGGTTGTGGTTTTTGGCTATGACCGGTGTTTTTGGGGCTGGTTTTTGGTTGTTTTTGGCTTGGGTCCGGTGTTTTTGGTTGTGGTTTTTTGAATGGGTTTGCTTCGGTGGGTTTCAAATCGGCGGTGTGGTTTCTGATCGGTGGCTTGGGTGGTGGGTGTGGTGGCTGTTGTTGGCTCTGGTTTGATGGATTGTGTGTGTGGCTGTGTGTGGCTTTGTTGATGGGTCTGTGTGTGTGGGGTTCTGTGAGATGAACCAATGCTAGAGGTTGAGGGAGGCTGAGGAAAAAAAAAAAAAAAAAAACGGTTGGAAAGCCTAGGAAAGTGGAACTAAAAAAAAAAATATTGGTTAAAAAGAAATAATAAAAAAAGATTAAATAATAATATTTTAATAATAATAAAGTTTTAAGATGTGTGAGGTATTGTAAAATGGGATGGTATAAGTAATAAAGTGGCTTTTTGGGATGGTATAATAGTATAGCATAGCATTTCTCAATGCTAGTGCTCTTACAGAAAACCTAGAATTCTCCTCTGCTATTAAATTCTCCAAGTTGAAATGACTGAATCTAGTGATTGCTAGCTGTGCACTCGCGATAGTTCAGTGCTTCAGTCTGCTTAGTCCTTACCAACATATATAGACCCCGCAATCTGATCCCCCATTGCCGTGTGATGACGTACAAGGCATATCTATTGAATGAGGGGCCAAGACGTGTCCTTAGAGTTAACACAAGCTGAGCGTACGATAGGTTTGATTAAATGGCATTAGTTTATAACATTCAATTAGGAAAACAAGCAGTTGGGGTCCACTCAATAGGCAAAACATTCAGAAAATAAAAGACAGTTGGGGTCCATTTGATAACTTTAGATAGGCGTCTGCATGGGTTGTGTTTATAAGAAGAAAAATTGAGGGCACACCCGTCACATTACTACAGTGGCTAAGGCTGCATTTGAATTGGGTGAAAATCAATTTCAGAAATCGTTTTTCGGAAAATCCATCTGTTTGGCTGTCACGGAAAACACTATTTTCTGAAAAATGATTTCCGGTTGACCATGAATTTCACCTTTGACCCGGAAATCATTTACTCCCCTCATTTTCACTTCAAATTACTTCCACACAGAGAGAGAGAGAGAGAGAGAGAGAGAGAGAGAGAGAGAGAGAGAGAGAGAGAGAGAGAGAGAGAGAGAGAGAGAGAGGGACGATCGCGCCTCGCCGCGCCGACGAGTGGCGCGATCGACGATCGCGCCGCTCGTCCGACGATAGCACCGCGCCGATGAGCGGCACGGTGCACGATCGCGATCGTCAATCGAGTGGCGCGATCGTCTGACGAGTGCGCTCGTCGATCAATGCGCGGCGAGGTGCGATCGTCCCTCTCTCTCTCTGATCTGGGCTCTCTCTCTGCATTTTCTGGTAAAATGATAAATGAACCAAACACCAAAGTTAATTTTCCGTAAAATGAATTTTGTGACAGCCAAACACATGAAAACGTTTTCCTTTCCGGAAAATAGCATTTCCGGAAAATAGAATATTTTCCGGAAATGGTTTTACGCAAACCAAACACAGCCTTAGTTCTTTTCCACTGTTTGGGCAGTTTTAGGTGAAATGTTGTTCAGACTTCAAGCGTGAATCAAGACACATGGGGACAGCCCATCACATAAGTCTATTGATACTAACCCAACCCAATCCATCACATAAGTCTAACCCAATCTATCACATTAGTCCAACCCAATCTAACCCACATAAGTCGGATTGGATCGGGTTGAACCCATGGGTTTGATAATTTTTTTTTTTATTATTAAATTGAGTAGAAAAAAATATAAATATTAATATATTAAAAAAACCTAAAGATTAGTATCAATGTAATCTCTTAAAGGCAAACAATACTAATGACTAAATAACAATAGTAATTTATTAAAATTTGTGTGAATTAATTGGCTTTTATATAGGATAGGAAGAACTGGTTATTTAAAAAAATTAATTATATAATATATTTTTCATATATATTAAATTAGTATTAGTAGGAGGAATCGAGGAAATGCTGCTCTACAGCTGGTTTTTTTTTTTTTTTTTTTTTTTTTTTTTTTTTTTTTTTTTAATTGTTAAATATTGTAAGGACTCAATTCGTAACAACCCCAAAATGATATTGGGTTAGCACGTTAGGGGCCCAAACAATATAATTTGTAGAGCGTGGGTTTGAAAGACTAGGTCTTGGTCACTGGACGATGGTTGGTCATGGTGTTCATACGAAAATAAACTATGATCGCTCAAGAAGTCTCTCTCCTTGGTACGGCCTGGGAGGCTCTGGTTCTTAGCCTTTTTTTCCCAGCCACTTTTCTGGATTGCTTACTTCTCCTTTTATATTAGCCTGTACCCCTAATCCAACGTCCACGTGTAGGTTCGACTTTCCAGGACTGATACTTGTCCCATCAGCCCATACCCAAAGTGGTTGGGGGTGGTTGTAAAAACTGAAGAGCATGGCCCTGTCAGATGCAGAGTATTCAATGGCAGTAATGACAGCTTTTCCTTTGTCCTTTGTCGCCATACTGTCTAGGGGTCCTTTCTCTATCAACGCGAATATTTTAGGTTTTTCCCAAAACTGTTCCTATACCGTTTTTTCCCTTTCTTTCAGGAGGGTCTCGGGGATGCCGAGGACAGAGCCATCCTCGGCTATGTCTCAAGGTTACTTGGACTTTTATTATATGTCCTCGGCTATATCCCTCCTCGACTCGGGTCTTGGGTCTCAATGTAAAAGTGGGCCAGGACCACAAATTCTTTGGCCCCACAAATATATATAAGAGCCCTACAGTTGATTTAAAAAAAAAAAATTTTGATTAAATATATAATATATTTTAAATATATATTAAATATGGTGGGTCGGGTTGGGTTTGACGGGTTTGTAATTTTATGACCCAAACCCAACCCGACTCACTATAAAAATTTTTTTTGTAACCCAACCTAACCCAACCCACCAAACCTTAAAAACCGACCTAACCCAGCGGGTTGGCAGGTTGGGTCGGTTTTGGCGGGTCGATGGGTTTTCTGCACACCCCTAACTTTAGACATTTTTTATGGTGTTCATATATGTGGTTTGAGCCTCATCTTCCATACAACCATTATCTACCTATCTCAAAAATTATGTAAGCAAATAGTTGCTACCATGGATAAAACTTAGTTAGATACACCTTCTTTAGGTATAATACATTAAAATTTCTAATTAAATTTAAATACATAATTACATTGAAGTAAATTGTATCTATAGAAAAAATTACATTACTTGTGCTTCATTACTCAATATAACATCAAGGAATCTAATTTAATACCACTAAGATATTATAGGTAAGTTTTACCCTTTGACACCCTATACCCAGGGACAATCAAGGAATCTACTTTAATACCTATAAGATATTATAGGTAAGTTTTACCCTTTGACACCCTATTCCCAGGGGCGGAGGGACATAAATCCTTGGGGGCCCCCCAATTTTCGAAACACTTATATTATTGTTTAAAAATGAATTGGGCCCCTACAAAATATAAAGATTGGCCCCTCCAAATTTTTTTACAGAGGCAAGATTACTCTTGACTTAAATCATATCATACTTAAAAAAAAAAAGATAACCAAGCAGTCCATCTACTTGCATTACATGCCAAAAAAACTGGAGTTTTCTAAACTATTGGATAGAAGAACCTTAGTTTTAGAGTTCCAATTAGCTATGGATGTTCACCATCTTCACAGTTCATGCTCATTTTTTACTGTTGTTTTGCTTTGTTTTCAAATAATGAAAACTTATGGCTTTCCTTAAAAAATGTCACAAATGTTAGTCCAGTGTTAGTTTTTATGTTTTTTTCCCTTTAAAATGTAGCAATGACCACATTTAGCTATTTAAAATTCCAATATTTAGTTAGTTTCTCAAGTGTACACCTCAACAAAATACACACTTTTACCAAAACCAATTAAATAAAACCCTAGCCTCCAGGTGCCTTTCTTTTTATTTTTTCTAAGAATACAAATTGTTTACAATTGTGAAATGCAATGTGCATTGCTTGAATTGGTGTGTTTTTCTTTCTCATTCTTGGTCTTCAAATTTAATATATTTATTTTTCTCATCATTATCTCCACAATCATCATTTTTTTCCACACAATTTGATATTTTTCTCATATCACCAATTTGTTTTCCTCATAGTTATATTTTTTTTCTCACATTATCATCATAGTTATAGTTATATTTCAATAATAAAATATGGTTATTGGTTATGAGTTATGACTAACCTATAAATACATGATTTGGCCCCCCAAGTGAAAAATCTTGGCTACGCCCTTGTCTATACCCATATGTAGATATTATCATATAAAATAATATTTTTGGATAAGAGTTTTTTTTTTTGGGGTGAAGAATAATATAAAATAATATTGAACTTTCTAATATATTTATTCAATCATCTTTTCCCCAAAAAAAAATCAATCAACAATATTTTACGTAGTGTGTGTAGATGTTAAACTCGAAATAAAAATTAAATAGCACATGAAAACATGCCAGCTTAATGACCTATTATGCATAAAATTGCATATAAACACAAAAAGCTTCTTTGGTTAGTTTTTCTTTTTGGTCGGCTTCTGTTGATATAGATAAGCAAATACTTTGACTCACAATTTTGCCACCTCTTTTTGTGGGATCCATACGATCTATCTCTGACTCTAAGGCTTTCTTCTTCTAGTTGTTGCTGCTTTATGTATAGTCATCTCTGTTCCTCACCAATTTATGATGTTGTTGCTGGCTATACTCATCTGTATTGCCCACCTAATTATGGTGGATGGCTCGTGGGACTTTCTTTCAAAAAAAAAAAAGAATCTTTATCTTTAATTAGAAAA
Organism: Quercus robur; assembly: GCF_932294415.1. Taxonomy (NCBI): domain Eukaryota; kingdom Viridiplantae; phylum Streptophyta; class Magnoliopsida; order Fagales; family Fagaceae; genus Quercus; species Quercus robur. Next base: position 28,785,765 of record NC_065535.1, on the reverse strand, counting down.
AATATTATATATATAAATTAAAAGATAATCAGAAAAATGTTTAATAGATTTTTTATCTTGTGCTGACCTTGACTAATATTTTTGATGATAATGTAAGGTCGAATGTAAAAAATTTAGAATTAAGGTTTTGTTGCTATAACGTTTTTGCCAAAGTAATTGTTTTTATTTATTTATTTTATTTTTGGATATGTAGATAGGGAGATGTTAGATATATTATGGCCCCAATAGCCTAAACCAACTGTAGACTCATGTATTTGTAGAATAAACTAGTTAATCTTAGGTTAGTCTATGGTTGATTTAGAGTTAGTTAAGTATTTTCTAGTATATAAACCTTATATTTGGTACATTGTACTACAAGTATTTAATAGACATATGTAGCTGTCAAGAGATTTCACATTATGGATTTCGGCTATTAGGTTGAAGTCAAACCATGTAAATCTTTGAGTGCTCTCTCTTTCATGGTTCTTAAAGGTTGAGATTTTGATTTTTTTTTTTTAATTTTTTTTTGTCTTTATATATATATATATATATATATATATTTTTAGAGATAATTACAACATGCTGCTAACCCCCGTAGCTCGAACCCTTTCCCTCCTAGACCCCCAAACACTTTGTGCATGGGAAGATGTCAATTCAGCTACAAGGCCTTTGGCTATTTGTCTTTATAGTTGATACTATATAAGCAATCAAAAACAATAATTTTAGCACCACACACTTTCACACATTATTTATCACAATTGTTTTATGTGGCAGACTATGATTGACTATATGTTACTTCTACGTAGATCTACAATCTTTTCTTCATTACTCAATTATGGTAAATGATGTGTGAAAGTATATAGTCCTATAATTATTCAATCAATAAAGGCATTAGAGAAGAAGTTGCACACGTCTTGGCAGCAAGAAGGTATGGAAAGTATTAAAAATCTCATTTATGAAGCGTTATTGTTAAGTTGTGGCAAAGGGTCTATGAAAGTATATGGTCCTATAATTATTCAATCAATAAAGGCATTAGAGAAGAAATTGCACACATCTTGGCAGCAAGATGGAAAAGAAAGTACTAAAATTTTCATTTATTAAGCGCGGCTGTTAATCTGCCATATAAATAAGATGTGGTCTACATGAACAGCTTAATGTGGCTGGGATTTACTGTTTCAACCTTTCAACCATCACAAATTGACAAGACAATTACTTCAAGACCATTAGAATTAATTAATAGGAGGAATTATTATGTGTGAAGGCCCAAAACAAAAGTTATGACATATTAATACGACAATTGTTTTGATTCTCAAAAACAAAACAGAAAACCAAACAACCGACAATTGTTTTCATTATAAAATATAAAACGATTTTATTATTATTAGTTAGAAATATGAGATTTTAAACTCCGAATATCTCTCTTAAGAAGATCAAGAAATGAATACTAATTGAGTTACAAGATTTTTAGTAATAAAAATAAATAAATAAATCTATGCTCTTAGAGCATTTCTTGACTTTTCTCATAAACAAAATGACAATTTTTACCACAATTCTCTTGACTCAAGTGGTATTTATTATGGGTTTATTTGCTTAAGGCCAACTTATTTGTTTAAACCCATATTTTCTCTTACTTTTCAACTAATAAACTACCAACATACAAGCTGACCAAATACACAGTCCCTTTAAAAACTTAAAGTAACCACAAAAAAAAAAAAAAAAAAAAAAGACAATTGTTTGATATAATGTTCATTTTAACATTATCAAAATAACATTGTTACAAGTAAGTACTTCACAACTCCAAGAACACTGGTAATAATTTCATGGAGGGACTACACACTTGAAGGAGGAGTAAATAAATATTCTGCCAACCTCAGGACATGTTTTTATCCACTTTTTTTTTTGGTTGGATAGAAACTTATGGTGACTTCAGGCCATAAATATTAAAAGGAGTAGTAGATTATTACACTTATAATTTGGTCTCAACCACTTGAATTCCTCCATATTTCTTCTAGTTCTCTAGCAAATGCCTTTTGCCTTCCTACAACAATTGTAATATGATCTTTTTTCTCAATCACCTTGATACGAGCTCGAGGTATTTTTGTTTGCACATGGTAGCTACATTCAACTGGTATAAGTTCATCATCTTTGCCATGGAATATAGTAACCTCACATTTTAGGTTGTCTCGAACTGCTTCCAAATATGTATCAATTTTGCTAGCGGTACCACAAATAATGTTGTGAAGGGTATGCCATGCAGCATTGTGGGTGTGGCAAAAGAAACCTTCGAGCAAGAATGTCCTAATCCTGTAAAAGATTTCAAGAAAAATAGTAATAATTAAAGAAAATCATAATAATTAAATGATTGATGACAATGTTAGATAGATGTCTTTGTCAATAAGCTCTAGTTTGAATCGAAGGGAAGGCCAACAACGCACAATAAATGAACAACCAAATTTGATGGGCTGTCCCCGTGTGCCTTGATTCACGCTTGAAGTCTGAACAACATTTCACCTAAAACTGCCCAAACAGTGGAAAAGAACTATGACTTAGCCACTGTAGTAATGTGACGGGTGTGCCCTCAAATTTTTTTTTTTGAAATGCGGTGTGCCCTCAATTTTTCTTCTTATAAACACAATATTTACTATGTGCCATTGATTATGTCAAATAAAAGTTGGTGGATTCATATGAAACCAATAGTTCATCAATCACAAACACACCTGTTATTAATTTGTGATGAAAGTGGTAGAAAAATCATGTGATATATATAAAATTAATTTAATAAAAAAGTGACGTATGAATCTTTCAAATTTTGTCATAATTTTTACAATTTAAAAAAAAAAAAAATATTTTGTATTACTTATTTATTAATTTCTTTATACATTTTATAGTAAGATTGGTAAAACATTTTTTTTTTTTTTCAAGAGGCACATGTATTGTGCTTATGGGGAAATTAGATTTTCTATATGTTTTAAGACATTCACTTCAACATGTATATTTCAAGTAATCCCTTGCTGAATCACTTAAACTTTGATACTTCCTTCCATTATGTTTCTCATATCACTTAAACCTCATATATGTTTAGTTTTTTAAATTAATGTTAATTTCCTCCTTTTATTAATTATTTGAGTTAATTACAATTTACACACTTGTAATTTTGGTTGGAATCTAGTATTTTAACTTTGTGGGTTAAAGCTACACTCTATTCACTTTAGATCAAATTAAAATACACATATGTGAATCATATACCTCAAAAAGAAATTTATAAAATAAAAAATAATTTGAAAACATTTAATTCATATATTGGCTAAGGTATAATTAATATATTTTATAGATACCACTATACTTTTATCCAACCTACTTTAAACAAAACAAAATAAAATAAGTTATATGAAACACAAACTAAATTAATTAAATAAAAATTTGAACTCAAGTATAAATGTGAGTAATAGTGTAATAAACAATTTGACCAACAAAATTGGGAATATTTATTATTAAAATTCTTATATCATTTTTTCTCCCAAAAAAAAAATTCTTATATTATTTATAAATGACTATCTTTTCACGAATAGTTTAACTCCCCTTATCCCAATTTTGTATTCATTTCCAATGGCCTCAAATTAGAGTTCAGAGCTATATTTTTCTTCTCTCAGCCAAAAAAAAAAAAAAAAAAAAAACAATATTTTTCTTCTTTACCTGAAAAGGAGATTAAAATGACATTTCTTCAAATCATTAAAGCCAACTATATTTTTGTCTATTATGCCGTGTACCAATCAATATCTGAACTGTATACTTTCATCCCATATTATATAGTCTTGTCAATTTCAATATGACTTTGATGTTCGAGTACCAACATGCAGTAACACCATTATGATCTTGGCCCCCACTAATTGAAACTCCCCTGTTACTATCTTTTTCTTTGTACTAGCTGGGGCACGGGCACGGCCATTTCAAGAGTAAAGATGAGACACCTATCTTTAAACTCTCACGACAATTTTTTTTTTTTTGTTGGTAGAAGGGAAATTCATTAAACAAACAAAACTAAGCAGGAAGAGAAGAATCAGAGATGGTCCTGTTAACATACAATTTCACGTCAATTTCACACCTTGTTAATTTGTGTTATATCGACTAAAAGTACAAGAGAGTAGAAAATGTCTACCACTCATTATTGCACATATTAACAAGTTGTGAAATTAAGTGTATGTTTTGCAAAATTATTTTTGGCAAATTATTTTACTATTCAGCTTATTTTTGTTACTATTCATGGGTCCTACTGCACTTTTTGGTACTATTTATAGGTCTCACTGTATTATTTCAGCTAACTTTTACCTTTATCTACAGTACTTTCAACAAATTTTCATTTAAAAGTTTTCAGTTTCAGAAAAGTAAACGGATCTCAAACATACCCTAAGAGTAAATTTGAGTGTGTTCTTATAATTTTTCTTTTAAAAGTATATCTTGGACAAATCTTACTTATGATCTTTTTTTTTTTTTTTTTTTTTTGGCAGAGTTATAGATTTTCCATTGTGAGTTGTGAGGATAATTTTCTTTTGATCTTGAGAGAAGTACTTTACTGACCTAAATGAAAAAAAAGAAAAAAAAAGGTTTAGCTAGCGAGCGTGAGGGACAAAATAAATAAAAGGTACGTTATGTTTCTAATATGATCCATTTAGAGGTAGGTAGCCTATAATTGTATTAATAATAAACCTATGCATGGAAAAAATTTAGATCCAAACCAATTTTGGAATTATATTTTTCCAATCTACTATGTGACAGTTCATATAATAATTCACAAGTAGTTTTAATCATATGATTTTTTAAAATAAGGCATGTGAATTGTATAAATAATATAGATGGATAGTCTTATAACTTTTTACGTAGTAAATTAGAGAAGATACATTCAAAGTATTTTGAAACTAAACTTTGTCAAACAAATATTGTTCTTGCATTAAATGTTAGTGGTGTTTGTTTAAAAAAAAAAAAAAAAAAAAAAAAATATTTTGGTTGTGTTTTTATATGTTGAGTTTGACGTTTTGACCCCAAGAAAAAAATAAGGTAAAGAAATGGTTGGATCTTGGATGGGTACTATGGTAGTTGGATTATAAAATAGAGAAATTGCGCTGATTTGGAAAGCCTCTAGATGAAAATATGCACATGACTACATGGCGTACTCAAAAATTAATGTATAGAATTTGAGAGGTTGAGTGAGCATTGACACAGTCTAAGGTGGTAGGTTGAACAATTACCTGTTTCTAGTAATAAGTTTGGCAAGAAATTCCCACCACCTGTGGTTCTTGCATATGAGAAGACAAATAGTCCTGGATATGTGTTCGTACCAGCATGCCATTGAAGCTCCAAACCCAATCAGTGGCCAAACACGCCTTGGTGCTATCCTTCTCATCATATACTGTGTGGCTTGTTCACTCTTTGGTGCCGGGAAATATGGCTGCCATGTTATACCAAAAATGATCATACATATCATGCAGAAAGAATTTTCAATATCGATTTATATTAGAAAAATGTTACGTTCATAACGATTTCACTGCATATTCTACGTTGCAAGATGCTAATAATACATAATAAAAAAGTAATTTTCTTGACTGTTTCAAAATGAAAATCAATAACAATTCATTACTTAGAATTTTTGTGCGAAAATATTGTTGCATATCACTGTTCTTTATATTATCTTGGTTAAGTATGAATGGTTAGAGCATCCGTAGCAGATGTTCCAAAAATTATGCCATTTTACCACATCAAATGCTTACTTTATTATTTTACCACATCATTTTACAACATCCCATTTATCAGATGTTTTATAATTCAATTCTATATATTAAAATAATATTTACTACACATCAACACAATAAACAAACAACAAACAATATATCATATCTCTTTCGTACTGTGGCAAATTTGCCACGGTATTGTTCAATGTTGCAAAAAAAAAAAAATTTTACCATATCTACTAAATGGGCTAAAATTGGGTTTGGTGTGAGATATGTGCCAAATATTTAGCATTTGGTACATATTCCACATCTAGTGTGGGTGCTCTTAATGGAGTGAGTGCCACTTTCCAAACAAGAGGTAAGGTTCGTGTCCCAATAAGGGGAATTAAGTGGAAATTGGGGGTAGTTCTAAGACACCTGGCCTAATAACCGCCCCAAGATTTGGACAGTTGGTCGGACAGCAGACCTTTCAATTGGGAGTTTGGGAGACCTTATTAGTTTGACACTAAAGCATTATTCCCCTGAATAAATTATTATTATTTGATAAACCATGAATAAACTAATATATTATCTAGTTTAACATAAATTATTAATTAGGTCTATCTTGTTATTATTATCTCCTACATGCGGCGTATGTATTAATATTATCTAACGTTAAAGAGATGATTAACATGTATGTCACATCAAAAAAGAAAAAGAAAAAAAACTAATATGTCAAAATCACAAAATACTTTTTGTTGCCGACGAATTCCTCCACTCACAAGTGAATTAGTCTCATCTATGAGTCTCTCGTGAGGTCCGCCCCTTATGATATAAGGATTGTAATTTATACTATGGATGTAATAATTTCTCATAAATTAAGGTAGATAAAATAAATAAATATTTTTTATTTCATTTTTAGTATTTCACTTTATATTTTATAAACTATGAAATGTTGATTTTTTTTTTTCATTTTAAAATTTAATTATTTGTTAAGTAAAAAAAATTACATAATACAAATTGTGATTGGTAAAAGATAAAGTGAAACACTCATAATAAGACAAAGCATTTTAAATACAAACTTTTTGTGCCATTTTTTTATTCTATTTTATATTTCATAAATTATAATCTGACATGTATGATTTTTTTTTTAAAAAAAATTTGGTTATTTTAGAAGAAAATATTTTTGTATATATAAAACACGCTGTGGTTAGGGGTGAAGTATAAAGTAGAATACCAAAATGAAACAAAAGACTTGTATTCAAAAGGTTTTAATTTAATTAAAAAATGGTCGATTCCTTGTCAGAAATAAATAATTTAACAACTAGACTTTTTTTTTTTAGCGGTTTTATTTTGTAGAAAAAAAACCGTGTTTTTTTATTTTATAATTTATAAGTAAATAAAACAATTTGAAAATTAACAGGAAAATGACTCTATTTTCTAGGTTATGTTTTAGTAAGAGTTAAAGTTGTATTTTTACCAAATTGTCATTTATTTTTTTCTCTACTTAAACATAGGGTAAAGCATTTTTGAACTAAAAAATGAGGAATCCAAATAGGAGAAGTCCTTTAAATAATAGTATAGATAAAGAAATGTACCGGTGCAAGAAGGGTTAGGGATTTCACATAGCCAGGGTACTTAACAGCGAGTGCTAGAGCCAAAATGCAACCTAAAGAATGAGCCACAATGTGGAAGGATTTAACTTGATGTGGTTCGATGACAGAGCGTTCAATCATGTCTAAATGCTCTCTTAGCGTGTAGAGGGAGTCAGTCGGCTTAGGACTCCTTCCAAATCCAAGAAGATCAATGGCAAACAAGCGATAGCTAGATTTAGCAACACTTGAGAAATTCGGGAACAATGTCTCTGTCCAAAATGCCGATGATGAAATGAAGCCATGAATGAACAACACATCTTCTTGTGCTTTTTCTGACATCATAAGCAAAGACCAACTTTAAGATATAGATTTTATAAAGAAGAATCATTAGCGATAATTAATCAGATTACTTTTTAACTATTAGCTTAAAAACGATCAAAGGACATTAACAAAGTAGGTTTACCTACGTATTTATTAGTGAAATGACAAACTACCGTATATTCCAAAAAGTTATACCGTGTGAATAAATGAAGTTAAACCAAAAAAAAAGTTTAACCATTTTAACTTTTTAAATATGGGTTAAAAGGAAGATAAGATTTGAACTTGTACCCATCTATTCTGAAACCAAAATAAAATAATATTTGTCACAAAAAATTAAATCGCGTTAAGAAATTATGCAAAATTAATTATTTAACTATTATTCTAACATAAATAATAAATTGTTACCTTTGGGGCCTTCGGCTCTTACAAAAAGAGTTTCTTTGCAAGAAGAGGTCCAAGAGTTGCAAAAGCTACAATCACAATCGGACCATCTTGGAATGGGATGTAATAGCTGCCTCCCCATCTTTCCTTGAAGCATTTCAACAAGGGAAGAGTTTACAGTGAATGATGAACGTACCGTGCCACCTTTCTTGATTTTCTCACAAGATTGCACAAAGGTCTTATCAACCTTGAGCCTTTTGAGTTCGGTCACAGTCAAATTTGAGACCTCAGACACTAGAGAAGGACGTGTATAAAGGGTGTCTGAGATCTCCTCCAATTGCACCTTGGTGGAACTAAGGCAAACAATCTTGGATTCACCTTGTTCTGAAACCAAGATTTTGCCACTGCTAGTGATGACTTCTTTGCCAGACGAGCAATAACATGGTTTCCATTCAGCTTCAATAAAGAAATCAACTAATTTGTAAACATAACAAAGAAGGAAATCAATGAGGTCTAGAACAGAAAAGACAATGAAGCTCACAGCCTCGTTTATAACTCTCCCAGTTAATATTAAAACAGATTTGCTTTTGCCAATCACAGCCATTTCACAGAACAACCACCAGGAACACACAATATTAGTGGAAATAAACACCCAACACAGAGAGAGAGAGAGAGAGAGAGAGAGAGAGGGTGGGTCACAAGGAAAATGTGAAGGTACCCATATTGGCTTATTAGATTCTCAGTGTAAATAGCTCCCTCTCTCTTCTTTTAACAAGAAAATCCCTATGCAACCCAAATGAGAAACACAACAGAAGAATGTAAATCTTGGTTCTTTAGGTGTTTCTGGCAAATGGGTCGTGGAAACAAACCTACCATTTCCAACCTTCTTTGGTACCACACTCCCTAATGATGTCTCATGCACTTGAAAGAGTGTGGGACTGCTTCTCTTAAAGATTAATGTTCAGAGAGAGAGAGAGAGAGAGAGAGAGATTGAGAGAGATTGAGACACACACTAACAGATGGTAGTACAGATAAATGAATTAATTGTATCATTTAACATCGTTTGTTGGCCTAGGAAAAGGTTAGGTGGTGGTTGAACCCCCAGGTGAAGAAACATGTATATCTTCTACTCTTCCAAAAAAAAAAAAAAAAAAAAAAAAAATAGCCTACTAACAATTATGCTTTTCGTTTCTATACTACATCTTCCAATGACATTTTGTTTACGAAATAGACAGAAAAAAGTGTTTCTTCTTTCTTTTCCTTCTTATTAAAGCCAAGAGAAGAAAAAAGGGCTACTATCTTGTCCTTCACAAATTCTAGGTTGCATTTTTCTCATCCACTTAGTTAGATTTCATTCTCTCTATATATTTATAATTAAGAATAGCCCAACTCATTAATGTCAAAATTATTATTATCATTTTTTCAACAAAATACGTCTCCAAACCTAGAGCATTTATTGCACGCTGTCTTAGCCACATGACTCCCATCCCCCTTAGGTTACAAAGCCCATCACCACCGTCTTTTAATTTTTTAATTTTTTTTTTTTTTGATGAATACCGTCTTTTAAATTATAGTAATAAATGTAAGATGCATATATTTTATCATACAAGACTTATGTGTTGTTTTTTAGGTTCACCTCTTAAAATTCAGCTATCTGGATTTTTTCTCATGAAATAGAAGTATATTTTTTAGTTAAGTAACCACATGGCTGAATTTTAAAAAGGGAACCTAAAGAACAACACTTAAATTATAGTAATCACATGACTCCCATCCCCCTTAGGTTACAAAGCCCATCACGACTGTCTTTTAAATTATAGTAATAAATGTAAGATGCATATATTCTATCAAGCAAGACTTAGGTGCTATTCTATAGATTCCCTTCTTAAAATTCAGCTATATGGATTTTTTCTCATGGGATGGAAGTATATTTTTTAGTTAAGTAGCCACATGGCTGAATTTTAAGAGGTGAACCTAAAGAACAACACTTAAAGTATTGTATTTAAGTTTTGTCATATTCTATCTGTATGATATTTAGGTCAACTACAAGTAGGGAGTACTTGTATTGAAGATCAAGGAATTAAATACCTGTAAATAATACAATAACTAGTAAAAATCCACTATTAGTACCTAATTTGGCCTAACTAGTGGTTAATATTGATGCAATATATATGTGGGGGCCCGGGGACCAAGGAAAGGTTCAATAAGCTGTTATCGTCATTATTAAGGCATCATAAGCCCGAAGAGGGGATCTACCCGAGGATGGGAGGGGAAGAGACAAGAGACTACTGGGAAGTCCAAACGAGGAGGATGAGGTGTAGAGAGAGAATCATGGAAAGTAGGGGAAGTCTCCAGTGAGAGTTATCCTACTGCCTCTGCATTAAATGACTGACAACAGCTTTATTAGTTGCATTGATGAGGAAGTGACTTGAACAGTAGAATCCACAGCTAACCAACTCCTTCTACCACCTTCAACAGAAGTTTAAGGGGACAAGTGTCATAGTGAGAGCCTGGATAGGTGGAGATGGAGGGCCAAGATGTAAAGGGCTGAGAAGTATATAAGGAAAAGGAACTTCTAAGTGAAAGGGAGGCAGAGAAAAACAAAGGAAAGAGAGAAACTAGAACAAGAGCATTGAGAGAAGAAAGTGAACAGTGTATAATTCTGTGTAAGATTGCCTCCTCGGGCAAGCTTGTGATAAGCCTTATATATACGTAAACTTTGATTTGTAGTGAAGCTCTCCCTATTTTTGTCCTCGGGCTAAGCCCTTTCCTTTTTTGTTTAACCTACTCTCTTACAAATATCTATTGATTTGGGCATAGTTGAGCTGCACAATCCTTAATATTCTAAGTGGGATTGGGCTATTTGATTTTTATGTCCTTACAATTGGCGCCGTTTGTGGGAAAAAGTATTGTTGTGGGTTTATCCTAAGTAGTCATGGCCAACTTGGAGCAAAATAGAGAGGAGTCTATTGGTTCACAAAGGGAAAATTAATTTGTAAATTTGGAGCGAATGAGAGACATGCACCATACACCAAGTGTCATGATAGAGTCTTATCACACTGAACATACAGAAAGGAGTCACTTGAGGACCAAAAGTCATATTTCACATGATCAAGAGACTCGAAAGTTTCAGCTTGAGATAGATCACTTGCACAATAAACTGCGGCGAAAGGAGCATGATAGGAGTTCTTCACCCTCATCAAGTGATGGATCAAGGGGAAGTAGGGATCGCTCATATTGCCATAGGTCAAGAACTCCATCCAATGAGTCCTTCTCAGCATCATCACACTAGGATAAACTAGAAAAAGGCAAGTACAAGAGCGAGCAAGGGTCATCTTACCATAGCATGGGGAATGATGTGATGAGTAAAGCACTTCTACAAATTTCTAAATCACCCTTTGTTAGAAGAATCAATAAGGCCAGGCTTCCCCATCGGTTTTCACAGCCAACATTTACCATTTACAACAGAAGGTCTAACCATATGGAGCATGCGAGCCATTTCAATCAAAAGATGGCAATTCATTCTGGCAATAAAGCCCTCATGTGCAAGGTTTTCCCCTCCAGCCTCGAGCTTGTGGCTATGCAGTGGTTTGATGCTTTAGAGGAGGGGTCAATAAGATCTTTTGAGGAGCTAACAAGGGCATTTGGAGCAAGATTTGTAACATGTAGTAAAACCCCTGGACTCTCTTTTGTCCATGGCCATGAGGGAGGGTGAGACTCTTAAGACCTACTTGGATAGGTATTGGGAAACATACAATGAAATAGATGGAGATTTTGAAGATGTAACAATGAGAACATTTAAAGTGGGGCTCCCAATGAAACATGAATTGTGGAAATCATTGTGAATGAAGCTTGTCCTTAGGGCAAAGCTAAGGTTTTCCTAGAGAAAATGGATCCTCGGGGAGGAGGATATCATAATAACTACTGTAGGAGAGACTTCTCCAATCAGACATCATCTGCGGGGGCTCAAGTGATTAATTCATTATTTAAAGAGCCAGTCTATCAAATACTAGAAAAGATAAAGAATAAACCATATTTCAAATGGTCCAATAAGATGGGTGGGGATCCTTCCAAGAGGAACCAGAGCCTTTATTGCCATTATCATCAAGAAAAAGGGCACACCACAGAGGACTGTAGAACTTTACGGGATCACTTAGATCAACTGGTGAAGGCAGGGAAGCTAAGTCAATTCTTGCATCAGCCTATAGGTCAGTTCGGGCATTCAGGAGTTGGGTATCAGAGGGGTGGAGCTCCTTGGCTAGCATTAGGCACAATAAATGTGATTTTCGCTAAGCCTAGGGGCGACGCTGGGACCTATTTGGGGTCATGTCTATGGCTGTGGGCCTTGATTCAGGAGATAGGGATTGGACACTCAAAAAGGCCAAGATGGTGGCCACACCCATTTTGGGTTTTCCGGAGGAGGATAAGGAGGGAACATTCCAGCCACATGATGATGTCTTGGTAGTAACCATTAGGATTGGTGGCTATGATGTAAAAAGGGTCCTGGTAGACCAGGGGAGTGGAGTGATAATTATGTACCCTGACCTGTATAAAGGGTTGAATTTAAAGCCCAAGGACTTGGAGAGGTATGACTTACCATTGATAGGTTTTGATGGGAGGATGGTAGTCCCCTGCAGGATACGAGGAAGTGCAATTCAGTTTCATTGTTGTGGAGGCCTATTCCCCTTACACAGCTATCTTGGCCAGACCATGGCTTTATGCTATTGGAGCAGTCTCGTCAATCTTACACTTGAAAGTTAAGTACCCCACACAAGGAAGAGATAGGGAATTAGTAGGAAATCAAGCAATGGCTAGGCAATGTCTGATAACTACCATTACACGGCAATCCACAGGTCAAGCCATGGTAGAAAAGGAGTGAATCCTATAGCAATCAAAGGGTCTCGAAGTAGGACTTGGTACCGAGTCTCAGGGGGTGCTGTTCGAGGAGTTGGAAAAAATTTGATTGGATAGGATGAAGAAAATTTCTTTCAAGTGGGGTCTTAGTTGCCATTCTTAGAAAAGACAGCCTTGGTGAAGTTCTTAGAGGACAACATGGATGTGTTTGCCTGGAGTACCTATGACGTACTTGGGATTGACCCCGAGTTTATATGTCATCAACTGAATGTGAATCCAAAGGCGACACCATAAAGGCAGCCACATCGGCGTTCGTCAAAAGAGCATATTGAGGCAGTAAGGGTAGAAGTAAACAAACTTAAGCAAGCAGGGGCAATCAAAGAGATCTTTTACCCCAAGTGGTTGGCTAATATCATAGTAGTAAAGAAGAAAAATGGGAAGTGGTGTGTGTGCATGGGCTTCACGGATTTGAATAATGTTTGCCCGAAGGATCCTTTCCCTATTCCTCGGATTGATCAACTCGTGGATGCAACAGTTGGACATCTTCGGATGAGTTTCTTGGATGTCTTCCAAAGGTACCACCGGATACCTTTAGCATTAGCTAATCAAGAAAAAACTGCTTTCTGCGCACCTAATGGAAATTACCATTATTGGGTGATGCTCTTTGGCCTTAAGAATGCGGGATCCACGTATCAAAGAATGGTGACATAGATGTTTGAGTTATAGATTGGGAGGAATGTGGAGGCATATATTGATGATATGATGGTAAAGAGCAAGCAGGTTGTAAAGCACTTAGCATATTTGGGGGAGGTGTTCTTGATGTTGAGGGAACATAGGCTGAGCTTAAATGCATCTAAGTGTTCTTTTGGGATCAGCTCGAGAAAGTTTCTAGGCTATATGATTACACACTGAGGAATTGAGGTCAATCCTGACCAGATTAAGGCCATTAATAGCTTGCATCCTCCTCGGAATGCTAAGGAGGTACAAAAACTAACGGGGATGGCAGCAGCTCTGAATAGATTAATCTCCCGATCAGCGGATAGGTGTCGTCCATTTTTCCAGCACCTCCACAAGTGGAAGGACTTTCAATGGACCGAGGAGTATATGTTGGCCTTTAAGGAGCTCAAGTAATATTTGTCACACCCTTCAGTCCTTTCTAGATGCAAGAAAGAGGAAGTTTTGTATGTGTACTTAGCAGTCACAAATTATGCAGTTAGTCTATTTTTGGTCAGAAATGAGAGTGAGGTGCAAAGACCCATCTGCTATGTTAGCAAGTCCTTGCATGAAGCTAAGACACGCTATTTACCCCTGGAAAAGGTGGTGTTGGCCATTATACACGCCATGAGGAAGCTTCCACATTATTTTCAGGCACATACTGTGGTGGTGCTCACCCAGCTTCCCTTGCAAGCACTCTTACGAAAATCAGATTACACGGACAGAATCGCTAAATAGGGGACCATGTTGGGTGCCTATGATGTCAGATATATGCCTCGTATTGCAATAAAAAGAAAGGTTTTTGTAGATTTCGTGGCGGAGTTTACAGAAAGTGTAACTGATGAGGGAAAAGGAATAGTGGAGACTATGTCAATCTCAGTCTCTATTGTCCCCACTTGGGAGGTGTACACTGATGGAGCAGCCAACCAAAAAGGAGCACGGGTAGGAGTTGTATTAATAACTCCCGAGAAGCTGGTGATGGAAAAGTCATTGCGGTTGGGTTTCCTAATTATTAACAATGAAGTTGAGTACAAGACTTTGTTAGCTGGAATGGCGATGGTTAACAAATTGAAAGGAAAAGTCATAGAGGTATATTCAGACTCACGATTGGTGGTGGGCTAGGTTAATGGAGAGTTTAAGGCTCGGGATGAATGCATGCAGAGATATCTCGTTAAGGTTAGACAAGCTCAGGTTTAGTTTAAGGGCTTTACTCTAAAGAAAATCCCAAGGGGACAAAACTCTCATGCAGATTCTTTGGCTATGCTAGCAACCTTTCTAGGGTCAAATCTGCCTTAGGTCATTATTGTTAAAGACATAGCTAGTTCCACTCTTGTGGAGAAGCCCTTGGTTGGGGTACATAGTATTTAAGTTGGCCCAAGCTGGATGGACCCCTTGGTTACTTTCTTGAAACAAGGATTGTTACCTAAGGATAAGGGTAAGTCAGAGAAAATACATAGGAATGATCCCCATTATTGGTTGTCCGAAGAACAAAAGTTGTATAAACGTTCTCATTCGGGGCCATATTTATTGTCTGTACATCCTGAGGTAGTGGAGTCCTTGTTAGAAGAGTTGCATGAGGGAATATGTGGGAGTCATACAAGAGGGAGGTTTTTGGCCCACAAAGCCCTTACTCAAGGATATTGGTGGCCAAGCATGCAAAGAACATCTCAGGATTATGTGAGGAAGTGTGATTAGTGTAAGAGGTATGCCTCGAATATTCACTAACCTAGGGGGTTTTGAATTCACTTTCCAGCCCTTGGCTGTTTGCTCAGTGAGGCTTGGATATAGTGGGACCATTTCCTCGAGCCATGGGAAACCGAAGATGGCTTCTTGTCGGGACAGACTACTTTACTAAGTGGGTAGAGGCTGAACCTCTATCCAATATCAAGGATATGTGGATGCTAAGAGGTTTATATGGAGAAATATCATCATCAGGTTTGGAGTCCCATACACGTTAATCTCGGACAATGGTCTTTAATTTGATAGTAAAGCCTTCCAAAGATACTGTGAGGAGTTGGGGATCAGGAGTAGGTATTCTACTCCAGCTTACCCACAAGGGAATGGTCAGGCCGATGCTACAAATAAGGCCATAGTGTCTAGGTTGAAGAAAAGGTTGGATGACAACAAAGGGAGGTGGGTGGATGAACTACCCCATGTGTTGTGGACTTATGGCACTACACCCTAAAGATCAACTGGGGAGACTCTTTTTTCAATGACTTATGGGGCAAAAGCAGTAATCCCTATTGAGGCAGGGTTCCCAACCCTAAGAACTAATCAGTTTAGCATCGAGGAGAATAATTGCTTGCTCTCAGCCTGCTTAGATTTAGTTGAGGAAAGAAGAGAAGTGGCTGCAATGAAGATGACACATTATCAGCAGAGGCTTAAGTAAGGATATGACAAGGGAGTGAAGTTAAGGCCATTAGCCCCAGAAGATCTAGTTTTGAGGAAGGTAGTAGGGACAACCAAAAACCAGGCCTGGGGAAAGTTGGGTCCCAATTGGGAAGGCTCTTATAGAATAATATCAGTGGCTAGTATTGGAGCTTATTATTTGGAAGACTTGGGTGAAAATGTAGTTCCATGTCCTTGGAATGTAACTAATCTACAACATTATTACTTTTAATGATATGAAGTTCTTTTTATTCATATATGGTTCATCTGTGCCTTATTATGGTTGTGAGTAATTGGGTGGTTGCTTAAGTAAAAGGTTTTTAAGTGTTAAACAAAACCTTGGTCTTGTTTGACTCCTCGGCAAGGAAGTCAATACCATACCGGAGGCTGTACCAATTTGACCAGTGGTACGATATATTTCAAATACCAGTCAATACTGGTGTACCTTTTCGGATTTATCGCTAATTTTTACTATTTTATTCAATATACAAAGTTATAATGATATTTTTTGATAAAAATTTAGTTATAATGATTATTTTATTGGTATGTTTAATGTTTTATATAATACTTTAGAGTCAATAAAGAGAGGTTTTTTTTTTTTTTTTTTTTTTTAGAAAAAAAAAAAAGTAAATAAAGAATACTCTTCAAGAAATTATATAGAAAAGTATCTACTCTAAAATTTGAATCAACAAAAATAAAAATAGAAAATTCTCAACTCATTAAAATCAAATGTCTACTCACTGTCACGTCATCTAGTTCAAGTCTCTGCATTGGCTTTTTTACATTAAAGGTAATTTCTCTTAAATAAATAATGAAAGAAGCCAACTCATTTCCCATTAAAATTATGGTTTCCAAGCAATCTGATACAGTTTTCCAAGCAATCTAATAAACTCCTTTCCAGACCTTTACTTTGTCTTCCCAACCCATTTCTCAATTTTCGTCTCTTCCTCTCCCCACTTCTCTATCCATGTCTTCCCTAGTTCCTTAAAAATTCTGTAACAAAAAAGTCTCTCTTTTGCAGGTTCGGTCTTTCATTCACTCTACCTCTTTCTCTCTCCTAAAAGTGGACTTTTCGGTTTTGTAAGTTTAAAAAATTGGAGTGTTCATTGGTTACCTTTTTCATTTTTCTCCTTCTTTCTGCTAGGCTTTCTTGGCTTACTCAGGTTTACATTTCGTGTTTCGTGTTTCGGCCCGATATCCATTTACCAGCCGAAACAGTTGGATTTCATCGTTATGGCCGGTATGCGGCTAGTACAACCGATATTTTTTCCGGTACGAAACAGGGGGTGTACCTGTACTGGTGCACTGGCCGGTACGGTATATACCGGCCATACCGGCCGGTACGGTACGATATCACCCACACTGCTCCTCGGATCACAAATTTTGGATAAATTAGCTTTTGTGGAAAAAATTTTCTAACTGTTAAACGGAACCTTAGTCTTGTTCGACTCCTTGGGTCACAAACCTTAGGTAAATTAACCTATATGGAAAAAAATTTCTAAGTATTAAACAGAATCTGGATCTTGTTCGACTCATTTGGTCACAAACCTTGGGTAAATTAACCTTTGTGGAAAAATGTTTCTAAGTGTTAAACAGAACCTCGGTCTTATTCAACTCCTCGGATCAAAAACCTTGGGTAAATTAACCTTTGTGGAAAAAAGTTTCTAAAAGTTAAACAGAACCTCGGTCTTGTTCAGTTCCTCGGGTCACAAACCTAACCTTTGTGGAAAAAAGTGTCTAAGTATTAAACAGAACATTGATCTTGTTCAATTCCTCGGGTCACAAACCTTGGGTAAGTTAACCTTTGTGGAAAAAATTTTCTAAGTGTTAAATAGAACCTCGGTCTTGTTCAACTCCTCCGGTCACAAATCTTGGACAAGCTAGCATTTATGTGGAATTTTCTAAGTATCGGATAGAACCATAAGTCTTGCTTGCTTCCTCGGGTTACAAGCATAAGGCAGTTTGGTCTTTTAGTATTTTAAGTCCAAGGTGAGGTAAGTGTTGTTTGAAATTTTTACTAAATGTCAAAATATGGTTACAAATCACCCTAAGTGTTAGTTTAGTAACTTCCTTAAAGTTCATTTCATGTTGAATAGGATAGTGAGGGTAATTAATTCGGTTAGTCAAAGGTTAGTATGTTACAGATAATAAAAAAAATAAATAAATAAAATAGTAGGAGATATACTCAGACATATTAAACTTAGATGGATGAAATTTTATAAAGTAAAAGTTAGGTGTTTCCATTAAAGTTTAGGAGTTGGATTACAATAGAAGGAAAAGGGGCATCAACTAAACTTAAGCCCAATTACAAAATTAACTAATTGTGACTTAACCTAGGACTCAATTATGTTGATGTTTCTTTCTCCTTTCCCCCTTCTTTTACTTTCTCCTTCTCCCTCTTCTTCCTCTTCAACTATCCCATTTCAGCTGCTTCTTTTGTCTCCACGTCCACAACAACTACTAGAGGTGGCTGCTATTGCCCTTTTTCTATAGCAGGTGGGGAAGCTGGAGTAGTAATAGGCTAGACTGAGTCAGAGGCAGAGGCAGAGCCAGGATCAGTTGAAGACTGAGAGAGGCTGGGGGCCAAGCATAAGGCTGGAGGGTAATATACTCTATCAAGGGCTCTAAGCTTTGATTCAATGCTAACCCCAATTGTAGTGAAGGCTTGACCCCATACCTCAAGGAAAAAGGCCTAAGCGATGTCCCTGAGTTGGGCAGTTAGACTTTAGGCAGTCTTAGTCATACCCGTATCATAGACCGCCTGATCGGCCTTAGCCTTCTTGACATCCTTTGTCTCTAGTTGCTTTTGTTGCTGTTTTACCTTCACCATGGTTTAAGGCCAGCTAGTTTTCAGCTTTCTTTTAAGCCTTTAGGGACTCTGCAGCTTATTTCTCATAGCTAGCCAAGGCAGCCTCGGCATTCTTCCAAGACTTCTCTACCTCGATCAATTGGGAAAGGGCCTCTTTGAGCTTTTTATCAATCTCTTCATGGCCCCTCTCAGCTACTTCCAACTTGCCTTCAACCTCGCGAGCCTAACCAAGGGCATGGTCCACCCATCCTTCTGCCACAAAGGTTGCTTGCACGGATTGCAAAATTACTAAGGGTTAGAGTTTGTAAATGTTTTATGTTAAGTTGTACAAAGAAGAAGGTGATTATATACCTTGGCAAGATCTGTTTTTAGTGATAGGAAGACCTTGTGCTTCCAAAAAGACCGGAGCTCTTGCATGTCCTAGGGTAAAAGGAGGGTCTTTTCCAAGTATTCAACTAAGATGCCCAATCTACCCTTCTAGGTATCCTTGAGGTTGGCATCATCCATAACAAGGTTCCCTGAACTTAGCACAAAAGAAGGCCTCCAGGCAGGGGCCTTTACTTGTTGCTCCCCTTCAGTTCCTTGGGAGACCTCAGAGGGAACACTTTTCTTTTGCTGAGCCCTAGTAGTTCGGACTTCCTTGTTTGAGGGCTGATGGGAAGAGCGTGTAACTTCCCCCTCTTCAGTATCCTCGGATCCTTTTCCCCCTTGTACTATTTTCCTCTTTTTATTCGCAGCGTCACCAGAGGACGCATGCGTGGGGGCAGGAGTTGGTGGTCGGGGGACCATAGGAACTGCTTAGGAGGCACCCCTAGCATGAGCAGTGAACAGTGCTAGCAAATATGGGATCTTTTCCTTAAGCACCATCCCTTCAGGTATGCTGGCTTCCTCTTGGCTAATGCTTACTTGAGCAGGGAGTAAGCAACATTGGGAAGTATTAGGAAGGTCTTTGGAGTCCTCTTGCTGGAAGAAGACTTCAAAGTCCCTATTTGTCACTTCCTGGACAGGTTTGGGAGTAGGCTCCTGAACTTTGTCATCTAAAGTAATGGGAGGCTCCTAGGAGTAGAGGAGTTTGGTTGCACATGGGGCTGGGAGTTGAGTGTCTTGGGTTCTAGTTGGAGGAGGTTCGGTTAACAGAAAACCGAGGATTGCTACGTCGATCAACGCTAGCCTGGGGTCTTTAGCTCTAATCATGTGCTTGGGACTTTGGAAATGCTTGGAAATAGGGGTGAAACCGAGGATCATGTGTACCGCTTGAAGCTGACCGTCCTTTTGAAGGAAAATTTTTGATTTCAGGATTCGGTTGAGTTCGGGAAAGTTTACAAAGTTCTTGTTCAGGGCGGTGTGATGTTCGTCTGTAAGTGAACAAACAGCATAAGTTATAGATTAAAAATAAAAAATAAAAAAAAGAAAAAATAATAAAAAAACCTTTATGGAAATTTTATTGATGTAAGTAAGAAAAACCCTACACACATCTAATGTTTATGGGAACCCTACCTGGTTCCCCCTCTTAGGTGGGACAATACAAACCATCGTGCCAGTCTCTCGAGACGATGAGGAAGTCCTCATCCATGCCCTTGTTGGACTCAAGCATACAAGAGATTAGCCTAACAGAAGGTACCCTACATTTAATATAGTAATTTTTTTCCTTCCCTTTTTGGCAATTGCATACCCAATTTACGTCATGCCATGTAAGGTTGGTCCCCATTTTACGATTTATCATATCTACACTATCGAGAACCCTAAAAATGTTGGGGGTGCATTAGGTAGGAGACAATCTATAGTTTATAAGGAAGTCTCTAGAAAGGCGATTGTCTCCTATATTGAGCCTTAAAAGCGGCCATGTCTAGAAAGGCGATTGTCGGAGTTCAACACCGTTAGGGATCCTATATTGAGCCTTAAAAGCGGCCATGTCTTCGAGGGTATCCACTAACCTAGCAAATATACCCATGGAAACCTATGGTATAGGCAACAAGGAGTCTAAATATAAAAGTAAAAAAAAAAATCAAACACACTTATAAGCAATGAAAGAATCTCTCCTTGGACTGCTACTTCAACAAAAAATGGCTAAATGAGTAAAAGGAGAAGATTTAACCTCAACCTCTCCTTATATAGAGGTAAAAAATGAGCGGTAAAGTTCCTGCTCATAAATACTATTAAATAAGGACCGTAGGATCATCATCGTACCGTAGAACGTAGGGGGACAAACAGTCGCCTGACACGATAAATATGAGATCATGGATTCTGAAGCGTTAGGGATTTGCTAGAGACATCTGAAGAGAAGTTGTCACATGGGAACGTTTTTAGCACATATCACATGGAAAAGGTTTGACTAAAACCTTACTTTTTACCTCAAGGTTAATAGCAAGGTTTTAAGGGGCTATTGTGGGGGCCTGATGATCGAGGAAAGGTTCGATAAGTTATTATCATCATTATTAAGGCATCATAAGCCCGAAGAGGGGGGTCCACTAAGGATGGGAGGGGAAGAGAAAAGAGACTTCTAGGAAATCTGAATGAGGAGGATGAAGTGTAGAGAGAGAATCATGGAAAGTAGGGGAAGTCTCCAGTGAGAGTTATCCTACTGCCTCAATATTAAATGATTGGCAACAACTTTATCAACTGCATTGATAAGGAAGTGACCTGAACAGTGGAATCCACAGCTAAGCAACTCCTTCTACCAGCTTCAATAGAAGTTTAAAGGGACAAGTGTCATAGTGAGAGCCTGGGTAGGTGGAGATGGAGGGCCAAGATGTAAAGGGCTAAGAAGTATATAAAAAAAAAGAACTTCCAAGTGAAAGGGAGGCAAAGAAAAACAAGGGAAAGAGAGAAACATAAATAGGAGTATTGAGAGAAGAAAGTGAATAGTGTATCATTCTATGTAAGAATTGCCTCCTCGGGCAAGCTTGTGATAAGCCTTATATATACGTAAACTTTGATTTGTAGTGAAACTCTCCATATTTTTGTCCTTGGGTTAAACCGCTTCCTTTTTTGTTTAACCCACTCTCTTACAAATATATGTTGATTTGGGCTTAGTTGAGCTGCACAATCCTCACTATTCTAAGTGCGTTGTGCTATTTGATTTTTATGTCCTTACAATATATATATATATATATATATATATAATAATTAATTAAATATATATCATATATCATATATATATATATATATATAAAAGAGCATTCCTAATTTAATTAAAAAATTATTAAAATAATATCAAACTTAATTTTATCAAATGCAATGATGACTAATGATAAAAACCAAGTTAACAGAGTTTAATTATAGTTTAAAATAACATAGTTTGACACTATATATAACTCTAAAAAACTTTTAAGATATATGTTACAATGATGTGAGAAAATGTGGACTTTCAAAAGCTTGTGTTACAACCTTAGAGGAAATTAATAAATAATTATGGACTAGTTGGAAATCCAACTTTAGTTCTTAATTTGGCCAACTAGTCGCTAATTTTGAGCAATGCAAAAAAATGTCAATAAAATAATTTATATATGATACATATTTAATTAATAAGTATTGAATATGTAAAAAGTCAAATTAATCAGATATATAACTTATAGAAAAGAATATACCAAATGTAATTAGAAGTTACTTGGAGAATACTAAACCAAACTTTATCACGTGAAATAATTAATAAGTACAAAAAAAAAAAATTAAACTAACATAATTTAATTATTTTAAACTACAAAGCTTAGCACTATTTATAACTCTAAAAATCAATTTAAAAATTTGATACATATTTAATTAATAAGTATTAAATAAAAAGTATTAATTAGATAACTTATAGAAAATAATATATCAAATGTAATTAGAATTTATTTGGAGAAGATTAAATCTAAATTAATCAGGTGAAATAATTACTAATTAGAAAAACAAAATTAAACTAACATAGTTTATTTAGTTTAAACTAATAAAGTTAAATTCTCAAAAAAAAAAAAAAAAAAAAACTAATAAAGTTTAGCACTTTTTCTAACACTGTCAATTTTGTCTGACGAGCAAGAAAATGCCCCTTAAGTTTAGATAGGGTAAAAGTTATCAAGACGTTTGAGTGGAGTTATGGTATGCTTTTGTACTAAAACTCTTTTCTCTCTCCCTTTTGTGTGTGTGTGTTTGTTTCTCCAAAAAAAAAAAAAAAGGTTTAGATAGGGTAATGTGCCTTTATTAATAGTATATTAGAATATTAAGACACTTCTTTCTTAAAGTCAAGTTTCACACTTCTTACTTTAGAAAGATTGCATTTTGACTTTTATCTGGAGAATATCCCATAACCACTTAATAACTCAATAAATTTATAGGGAAAAAAAAAAAAACATACTAATTTAATTAGAACTCATTTAGAGAAAATCAAAGCTAATTTTATCTAGTGAAATGATAATTAATTATAAAAAATAAAAAATAAACCTTTTTTTTATTGAGAAGATATAAAAAACCAACTTAAACTAACATTTTTTTAATTAGTTCAAAGGTTAAACTACGTATTTGGTTCCTATCCTTTACATCATATTTTAATTTGGTCCATAAACTTTCAATTGTGTCAATTTAATCCTCAACCTTTTAGTGCCATGTCAATTTAGTCCCTGTCGTTATCTCTTGAATGAAAATTGCTAACATAGCTAATGACTAAAATAAAAAATTAGTTTCCGTTAATGTGACAATAAACTAATCTTTTATTTTGGCCGTTAGCCACATCAGTTTTTCTATCTAAGAGATAACGGCAAAAACTAAATTAAGATGGCACTCAAAGGTTAGGGACCAAATTTACACAATTAAAAAGTTAAGGACCAAATTGAAATATGGTGTAAAGGATAACAGGAACCAAATACGTAATTTACCATAGTTAAAAATAACACAGTTTAACACCAATTATAACTCTAAAAATGAAATTAAAAAACATATATTAAAATAATGCTGTAAAAAATGTAAGCACTCAAAAACTTATGTGGTAACCTTAGAGAAATTTAACAAAAGGTTGAAGGTTATCTTGTTCAAATTGATTGGACATTAGTCCATGATGATTTGGGTTGACCAATCGATAATCCATGTAGTGCACAGAATTATTTATTTATTTTTTTTAATTATATAAAAATACTTGTAACTTTATTAAGATAAAGATAAATTCAATACATCATGAGCCAAAACCAACTCAATAATAATTGGATCCTCTTCTACCCAAGTTACAAACTAACTAATCCTTTGGCATATTGAGCTAAAATATGCACCGGTTTATATCCTTCCCTCCTCACATGGGACACTTGCACAAACCGAAAAGCTTGCAATCTATGGCAAATCCTAGAAACAATTTTAGATATGGCCACCGGGGGGGGGGGGGGGGGGTGGGGGAACTCAAGCCTTCAATAGCATTAGAAAGCATAAGTGAGTCACATTCAGAGTTGACATCTCGAACACCAACATCCCAAGAAAAATCAACAATTTCTTCAAAAGCTTTTGCTTCAGCTTCTAGTGTCCAAACAAGTAGTGGAGCTTCTTGCTTAATGCAGCTACAACTCTACCTGCATGATCTCTATTAGGGTTATGTTGTATTGTAATTGACTAATCCGTTGACAAAATGCACTTTGCTTGTAATTAGGTAGATCTAAGATGGGTTTAATACTTCAAGAAACATGTTATTCAAATCAAGTATTAAAGACATGTTGGTCCAAGAAACAAGTGAAGAAAAGTTTTTCTTTAAGTCTCGACAGATAGCTCGACAGATGTTTGCTATCAAGACTAAATATGAAACTCGATAGATAGCTTCATAGCAGCTCAATCTATCGAGAATTATGATTTTAAGATTTCCAGATCTGAAATTTGGCCCAATCGTAATGTTTTAGGGTTTTTTTTCTCACAACCCTAGACATATATAAGGCTTATTTTAAGAGCCATCACATACAGATATGGAGACCAAGAGACTTATTTTCTTTATGAGAAATTACTGCGTTTGTACGCCATAGGGTTTTGTAACAAAGTGCTTCCTAATCTTTATTGTTGATGAAGTGAAGAACTTTGCAGCCAATAACATCTGTTCAAGTTGCTGGAGTTAGTCATGTACTAGGATTCGTGCAAAAGGTTAGTCACAAATTGGAGGTTTGTGCATCAAAGGAAAGAAGGCTACTACAAGATCAAGTCCAATTGGGTATTGGAGCGAAGGTTCAACTGTAGGTTGGTATTTTGGGATAGGCCAGGGTAGTTGGTAAGATTCTTTATACTTGTAACCGCTTGATTGTTGATTAGTGGATTCTTGAAAGTGGTGACCTTAAAATCACCCAGTGGGGTTTTTGCCTTGTGAGATTTTTCCCATTTGTCATCAAATCACTGTGTCTAATTTATTTTCCGCTACTCTTAGTATTTTTGGTGATTTGTTGGTGCCTTCGTGATTTGCATGCAATTAAACTTAATTAATCAACTTGGGTAATTAAATTAATTAATCGGGGTCAAGCTATCTTAACCAACAATCTCGAATTACAAAGATACATATCTAATCTAATCTAATACTATATATAAAAGCAAAAGCTTTTTCCTACAATTAAAGTCATGCTGCCACATTAGAAAAAATACCCATCTAACTTTCAGCCACGTTTATGATTAAAAAGCGAAACATTATACTGTTTCGGCAAAACTGAAACACCATTTAATAGCCTCTCAGTATAAAAAGAAAACTAAACTACTTAAAAGTTAAAATACAATCAGAAGGCTTGCTATACGGAGAAAGAGAAAGAGATAGAAGAAAATATCTTCCTCCTTTCAATTTTCACTTTTGCATCTTCTTGCACTTTTTTGTTATCTTTTGTTTCTTCTTTGCATAATGCATATACCCAAGGTTAGCATAGCGTTATTATTTTCCTTCTTCAAATGCTGTTTTTGCAATCCAAAGCTTTTTGCTATTGCTTTTCCTATTTGAATTAGCATTACTATTTTTACTTATTTCTATACTTTGGAGTTTTATTTTACTTCATTGGCTAGGGATTTTCTTCAATCGCATTTTGTTAATTGTTTGGTTTATGCTCTTTCTTTGGAAAATTTTTCCCCAGATTTACGATAATCCGGCTTTTGGTTTGGTGCTTTTAGGGGTTTACTCCTTGAATATTTGTAGAAAAAGCCATATTCCTTTGGATGGTTGATTTTTCAATCCTGCTCTGAGCATCCGTATTTGAAGGGAAAGTCTATATATTTAACTAATTTACAGAGAAGAGCACCCAATTTCATTAGAATTTATTTAGAGAAGATCATACCTGGTTTAAATAGGTGGAATGATGACTAATTATAAAAATCAAATTAAACTAACCTATATGGTTTAAATTAACATAGTTTAGCATTATTAACAACTTTAAAAATAAAATTAAAAATGTATGTTAGAATGATGTTGTAGGGACACGATTATTTAACGGCCCAAGAATGATGTTGGGCTCACACATGAAAGATCCCTCACAATATGATTTGTAGAGAGTGGGTTTAAAAGGCTTGCCTTTGATCACGGGGCGATGGTCCGGACTTGATTTTAGGCGAACTCATGTAAAAAAGGGGTTCAACCTGAACATCCAGGCTCTACAGCTTCGTAACCTGAGGGATTGGATTCCTCGGACTTTGTCCGAGGAGCATTAGGCTCTTCCCCCGGTTACCCGGCGGTGGGTTTTTTGCGGTGTGCATACATTGTTAAAGTGTTTTCACTCATGGATTCTTTCTCCTGGAGGTGGGATGGGAGGCTCTACTTTTTGGCCATTATTCCCCCCCCCCCTCCTACAGATTACTTACCTTTTCTTTTATACTAGCCTACGTTCGCTATCCTTCGTCCACGTGTAGGGTCGACCTTTCTAAGACTGATATTTGTCCTGTCAGTCTAATCCCAGAATCGTTGGGGGTGGTCGAAAAAGCCGAAGAATCCGGTTTTGTTAGGTGCAGAGTCTTATCTGGGGAGGGTAGTAAGGGCAGCTTTCCTGAGGTATTTTAGGTTTTCTTTCAAGTTTGTTCCTATACCTTTTTTACCCCTCTTCTCAATGGAACATTGGGTCTGCCGAGGACTGAACTGTCCTCGGCTGCATCTCCGGGCCACTTCGTGCTTTATATTATTGAGCTTGGGCCATAGCCTTCTTCGGCTTGGACCTTTGGATTCCCCATGAGCAAGTGGGCCTGGCCCATAAATTATCGGGCCCCACAATAGCCCCTCAAAACCCTGTTGTCCGACCTCTTGGTTGGAGAGGGGGGTTTTGGTAATACCGAGCCTTTATTATGGCTCATTTAATTCAGCCTTTGACTGGCGTTGGCGATTCTTCACCTGCCCAGGAAATGTACCGGTCTACGAGATGTTCCTCTTAATTTGTTCACGATGCGCTCATGCCGTTTGGTTATCCAAAGCGTGTCTTTAATAGTTTCCCTTCACGAGACCCCTCAGATTTAATGGTTACTGATGGTGTGGGGGAGCGGAACGGGCATATTCTTGTTGGTGGATTTCCTTGGAGATCTGAACACATTAAGTACCCTCCTCTTCGTCCCTCATATAAAGAGAAAAAACAAGAGTTGGTTCTCTCATACCTGAATCCCTTAGATTCCTCCCAGAGTTTACTTTTACCCTCTGATTATACCTTAACCTGTAATACGTTCACCATAGTAATAAGCAATGAAGAAACCATTCCCCTCCCAAAACCACCATGTTCTAATAAAGCTTGAAATGGCTCGGTCAGGGCAAGGATGGCGGAGACTCAAGATTTGTCTCACCTTCCTTTCAGCCAAAATCCGAAGCAGGGACTCGTCACGTCTCACTTTCGGCGTGACTGAGTCGAGGACACCCATTATCAGTACCACCCGCTCTCTCATGAGCATATCTAACATGGCACTAGTGTGTTAGGAGTCAGGACCGGGGCAGGGACTAAGTGCCCCTGCTTCTTCCTCTCTTCGTTCACTAGCGCCTCCTTTTGCCTCTCTTTCTTCTTCTTTCCACCACCAGATCCATCCTGGTGCTTTTCCTTCTCCCTCTTTTGCTCCTTTTTCTTCATTTTCATCTCTTCCCTCTTCTTCTCCTCCTTCTTTTCATTCATCTCCTCCATCTTCCTCATTCATCTCCTCCATCTTCTTCTTCCATCTCCTCCATTTTCTTCTTCCATCTCCTCCATTTTTTTCTAAAGACGGTCCCTCTCTCAATATGGGCGATACTGAGGCAGAGATTGGAGAGACTTTGAAAACGAGTTTAAAAGACACCTGACTGTTTACTTATCTGTATTGCTGATGTTATCGTTGTTTCGGCAGTTCACCTTTTGTATAAGCTTGTTTAAGCCCCTCTTTGTACGTTGTAATACATCTTTATATTAATAAAAATTGTTATCATTTTACTTCGCATGTTATATTTCTATGTTTTCAAAATGATAACGCAATGCATAGACATACAGTATTGTAAATTCTTTTTATTTTTAAACCGTGACCGACGTCTAGGACCAAAGTTCCAGTTAATAAAAAGATCTTGCTCTGTGTTTATAAAAATAATCCTGCTCAATAATACTGAATCGAACAAATGATACTTAGGGCTGAAACTCCCATTAGGCAGGAACATAAAGGATATTATGATGAGCTTACTGAATCGGCCGAGCACAATACTGTCGACCTTAGAGTACAATACTTGGGTCCTTAACCCCTTATCAAAGAGAAAGGCGTTTTTACGAATTTGTAAGTGCTGTTCGGCACAAAAATATAGCATTTGAATCAATGACAACTAGGGCCAAAATACTTGCTAAGAAATAGGTGTAACCATAACTTTAATAGAGTTGTTTGGCACAACAATGCCGACCTGTGAAGAATGATACTTATCCTAAAACTAGCCGAGATGAGAACTGAGTGCTCGATGCGGTGTAGGAAGTATCCATCCGAAGACATATCACCCGCAAAATGAACAGCCCCCTTAGGCTACTGAACAGTGGGGCGTTTCGCCATCTTCTTACACTCTTACTGGCCTTAACCTTTTACAGTATTTGAGCCGAGGACTTTCCCCATAGGCTTGAGTCCGAGGACCATGCAAGGCCTTGGTTCTGTCCAAAACTTTTTTTGAGTACTTGGTTTCCCCATAGGCTTGAGTCCGAGGACCATGCAAGGCCTTGGTTCTGTCCAAAACTTTTTTGAGTACTTGGTTTCCCCATAGGCTTGAGTCCGAGGACCATGCAAAGCCTTGGTTCTGTCCAAAACTTTTTTCTTTAAGTATTTGGTTTCCCCATAGGCTTGAGTCTGAGGACCATGCAAGGCCTTGGTTCTGTCCAAAACTTTTTTTGAGTACTTGGTTTCCCCATAGGCTTGAGTCCGAAGACCATGCAAGGCCTTGGTTCTGTCCAAAACTTTTTTTGAGTACTTGTTTTCCCCATAGGCTTGAGTCCGAGGACCATGCAAGGCCTTGGTTCTGTCCAAAACTTTTTTGAGTACTTGGTTTCCCCATAGGCTTGAGTCCGAGGACCATGCAAAGCCTTGGTTCTGTCCAAAACTTTTTTGAGTACTTGGTTTCCCCATAGGCTTGAGTCCGAGGACCATGCAAGGCCTTGGTTCTGTCCAAAACTTTTTTGAGTACTTGGTTTCCCCATAGGCTTGAGTCCGAGGACCATGCAAAGCCTTGGTTCTGTCCAAAACTTTTTTGAGTACTTGGTTTCCCCATAGGCTTGAGTCCGAGGACCATGCAAGGCCTTGGTTCTGTCCAAAATTTTTTTTTAGTATTTGGTTTCCCCATAGGCTTGAGTCCGAGGACCATGCAAGGCCTTGGTTCTGTCCAAAACTTTTTTGAGTACTTGGTTTCCCCATAGGCTTGAGTCTGAGGACCATGCAAGGCCTTGGTTCTGTCCAAAACTTGTAGTTTTTTCTTTGTGTACTTTTTTGTACTTGTTTGCTTTTTCGCAAGTCAGCCCCTTGACCATGGCGGGGAGAGTTGGCTTGAGGCCGAAAGCCCCTAGAGTTGCTCGTGCCGTTGGCACTGCAGGACGTAGCCCCTGGCAGAAGTTTATGTCGGAACAACAACTGCATGTCACCGGAGATGGGGGAAAACCCGCGAATCTCTGCTTGCTAGAGAGTTGACTCAAACGCCACCTGCGCCAACGCGCAAGCCTTTCCCCACAGACGGCGCCAATTGTAGGGACACGATTATTTAACGGCCCAAGAATGATGTTGGGCTCGCACATGAAAGATCCCTCACAATATGATTTGTAGAGAGTGGGTTTAAAAGGCTTGCCTTTGATCACGGGGCGATGGTCCGGACTTGATTTTAGGCGAACTCATGTAAAAAAGGGGTTTAACCTGAACATCCAGGCTCTACAGCTTCGTAACCTGAGGGATTGGACTCCTCGGACTTTGTCCGAGGAGCATTAGGCTCTTCCCCCGGTTACCCGGCGGTGGGTTTTTTGCGGTGTGCATACATTGTTAAAGTGTTTTCACTCATGGATTCTTTCTCCTGGAGGTGGGATGGGAGGCTCTACTTTTTGGCCATTATTCCCCCCCCCCCCTCCTACAGATTACTTACCTTTTCTTTTATACTAGCCTACGTTCGCTATCCTTCGTCCACGTGTAGGGTCAACCTTTCCAAGACTGATATTTGTCCCGTCAGTCTAATCCCAGAATCGTTGGGGGTGGTCGAAAAAGCCGAAGAATCCGGTTCTGTTAGGTGCAGAGTCTTATCTGGGGAGGGTAGTAAGGGCAGCTTTCCCGAGATATTTTAGGTTTTCTTTCAAGTTTGTTCCTATACCTTTTTTACCCCTCTTCTCAATGGAACATTGGGTCTGCCGAGGACTGAACTGTACTCGGCTGCATCTCCGGGCCACTTCGTGCTTTATATTATTGAGCTTGGGCCATAGCCTTCTTCGGCTTGGGCCTTTGGATTCCCCATGAGCAAGTGGGCCTGGCCCATAAATTATCGGGCCCCACAGATGTCATGCAAAAATATAGACTTTTAAAAACAAAAATTCATTATATTATAATAGCTAGTTTAAATCCACCATTATTCCTTAATTTGGCCTGAATTAGTTTTTATTCTTTTAATTATAAAATTAGGCCTAACTAGTTGGTACTACTTACTGTCATTATAGTAATGTAAAATCTAATTTTGCTAGAAATATAGATTTAGATATAGACGTAGACGTATATGTAAATGTAAATATAAACATTGACGCACATCTAAATATAGATATAAATTTAAATGTTACCTAGGCCTATGGTTTTTTTTTTTTTTAAGAAATGATAACAAATGCTTTAAAAAATTGACTTATAAAATATTTTTAGATTTTTTTTTTAAAAAAGAAAAAAAATAATTGACTTTTTTTTTACAACTTTTTATATTATTCATAAAAGTTGTAATTTTTTTTAATAACTTATTAACAAATGTCCAAAAAACATCAATTAACAAAACCCTATTTTTTACTCTAAAAAAAAAAAAAAGACCCTATTTTATTTTAAGTAATACAAAAAATGTCAACAATATCAACAAAAAGATCCTGCCCATGCTTTAAGTGGATTTAACTTCTAAGAACTTGAGCCCAGAAAAGTGGTTGGACCATGATTGGACGGTGTGATTGCTCACCGAAAGATCATAGTCAGATCGTTACTCTAACAAGTAAATTTGTGCCAAGTGTGTTGATGTTATAATAAGGAGTTCGAACTTATATCACTTAAACCTAATATACGCCTATTTATTTTCTTGATTCAACTACTAATAATCAATATATTTTTGGATGACATCAGTTGCTGCGAGACAGCATGGAAAATGTGGCACCAACCATGAAATTCATTGGCTCTAAGCCTCTAACAAATGGAGAAAGGAAAATGTGGTGACATGAAATTCATTTTAGGCCATACAATGATACAATGGATGTATACAAATATCACAAGATGGATTTCAATATTATCGAAATTCTTTTCTAGATTGTTTTAGTTAAAGGTCAGTACATATAAACCATAAAGGCCTCCATTTGTAGGTTATAACGAAGTCTTTGTCAATATTAATTGTATTAAAAATCTATTTAAGTTAATTTCCAGCTTAATATCCTTCACCACACAGCTATGTGAATTAAGAATATAATGTTCTTGTGTCTCGGACATGTGCTAAATAACTTAAAACCATTGGGCATGCGGCAAGCGCCAGTGTCATGGAAAAATTCTAATTGAGAGTTTAATATAATATATATGAGCATCACTTAACCCAAAAACTTAATTAAGTCAATGAGTTCGGGCCCGATTACATTATTATCTACTCATTCACTCATTCTTATCAATATTATTCAATGGGGGATTATTTCACCGCTTAATTAGTCACACCACTTACATATGAATATTTCAACAAATCTCTTCCATTTTGTACGTGCCTTCTACCAAACCATTTGTGGTTACACCTCAATTGTTATGCAGTACCATCACCAGAGTGTCTTTTACTCAACCATCGGTGGAACCAACATGAGAGTATTCATTCCTAAATTCTGAGAGTCACCAACATGTACAAACAAGAGAAATCTTGATTGATCTAGTAAGAGTCAAGAGGCCGTTGAGAAAATGCTTCAATTGATTGAGATATAGTTGAGAGACATTAGTAAAAACATAAGATCACTTAAACACTTCAATAATTTTTGATTGATTTTGAGTCAATTGAATAAATAGAGCAAACATGCAATTAATTAAGCATAAGCAAAATTATGCAGAAAATGCAAAATGATGCAATCTCTCTCAAAACTGTTCCAACAAAGCAGCACACCTGTCATGAAAAGCACATACTAATGCAGCTTTTCATGCAAACAACTCCTCTCAACCAAATTTGAAAAAAAAAAACACAAAAAACAAAAATAGGGTAGTGGCAGATCATAAAATAAAAAATAAAAAAACCTAGCGTGTAGTTTGTAAAATAAGCTACTGTGCAAGTTTAAAACCTTAAATTTATTAGGGTAACAACAATATATGCGGACATATAATAAAACAAGTAAAACTCACGACACAAAATCTAAACTCACTCGCTATCCTCCAGAGAGGTACTCAATACGTCTACTCCTCCTAACCTTATGCCATTACATGCAATGTGTTTGATGATCACCTTTTGCCCAATACATGATCATCGACTTTTTCCATCAACAAAGAACAAAATAACCCTTTATTCAAGCAGTGTTCACCTTTTACCTGGTTTAGGAACACCGGATTTTTCTCTTAAGCATGAGAAAGGCACCGACTTCATTAAAACCGGTCATTGACTTAGTCAGCGATTCTCAATTGACTAAGCCGCTGTCGAATATCAATCAAAATTCATCTTTTGATCCATCAAAACTGTAATTTTGATTTATTGAGGAGCAATCGAAACTCAATTGAAATCTTTAGTAACAGTCTTCTTTTGATAGACATTACAAACTCAATCTAGATTACAATTTCATGAAATTTGACCATCTAAAACCTAACATTCTTTTTTTGTTGATAAGATATTTGTTTTTGTTTTGCTTGTAAAATGGGAATTCTGTTTTTGTTTTGGAAAGGGACCATAAGTAATATATATATATATATATATATATGGTTTAATTGATCATTTTACTTTTCGGGTTTTTTAACACAGTTTTCAATTCCGAGGATGGGTTTTTTTTTTTTTTTTTTTTTTTTTTTGGGGGGGGGGGGGGGGTGGGGGGTGGGGGGATAATTTGCAAAAAAATTATTAGGAAACACAAAGCCAAAAGCAGCTACAAACAAAAATGCAGCATTCAAACACTGGGCTGCACTTCCGAAATGATCTTTTTATTCTTTACAAATTCAAGGGGTTGAGCCAAAACAAAAAATTTCGACATGACAAACTTCAAAAAAACACCTAGCTAATACTTTTTTTTTTTAAAGAGATAATTTTAATCTATAGCGTTTGCTAGCTGTTAATGATTGTCTTTTATTATTAGATCAATACATCAATTGGTTTATGATATAAGTGAGGATCGAACCTTAAATTTTTTATTCAACTACAAAAGACTTTATCAATTGAGTTAAAATTCTGAAACCCACATTTCCTAGCTCTGAAACCCACCTTTCCTAGCTAATACATGAGCTGCGTTATTTGGATTTGGAGGTGGGGTTGTTGGTTTTTTTTAATTTTTGTTGACCAGGTGTGAATTTTTTTGGACCCACAAACTCTCAAATCTTAATTTGAAAAAAAAATTTATGGGACATGGTGATGACCCTCCCTTGTCTCTTCATAATTCCGCTGCCATTGCGGATTATGCTACAATTTTTTTTTTTTTTTAGTTTGACTTTCTTCCAGTACTATTTTAACTGGAATCTTTTTTTGTTTTAATGAGAAATTGTTACTTCATCCACTAATTAAATAAAATGTAGAGATTAAAACTCATTACCACTTGTTATTGTATATTTAAAACAAAAAGACATGTCTAGTTATAAAATTACTTGAAGTAAGCCAAACCTTTTTTTTTTTTTTTAAACTCCTGTACAAATCCTTACGATGTTACAGCATTTTCTTCAATTCCACAAGATAAATAATTTGATTAATTAATATTTCAGCATAATCAGTAATTTCTTCATTATACAAACATTTTTTTCCCCTCACATTATCCTTTTTTTTAATGAGATAATTATATGTGCTTCTTGGACTATATATATAATATATGTTGCGTAATGTTGTACTGGAGATCTCCAGTGATGTTGTTGTGATTCTCAAGAATAGCACAATATGTAACAAAATACTGATTCAGTCATTTCTTCTTGCATCATCTTTCTCTATAAGGTCAAATGTGGTTATGCATTTTTTTTCCCTTTCGTTTCCTGTCGGTTTCCTTTGTCCTTAATTTGGGAATTAATAAAATAAAATAAAAACAGAATATTGAAGATCATGATATAATAATATATAACAACAGAAGTTGTGGTCATTTCAAAATGACAAATGAATGTGCATCTTTTAGTTTGTGTGTAAAAATCATCGAGAGATTTGAGACATGAATTAATGCAGTCTAACAAGTAAAACACTCACTGGGACCCTGTAAATCTATGGCTGTCTACACGAAAATGTTGTCTTGTGAAAATGATAAGCCACTAATTAGTTCCATCCGTAGTCTTCCTAGTTGCTCAGCAGAAGACGTCATTAACGTTTGTCATACCAGCCTTGCCAGTAGGGAGCCCACTTAATTAATTAATCAAACAATGGACGGTCTTTCTTTTGGTCATTAAATCTTGTACACAAATTTGTTTCATAATATTATTGTTTTTAAAGATATGATTGTTATTTTTAAGTAAAAATATCAATTGATTTTTGGGTAGATAGAGTTTGAATCTTAGATCTTTTATTCAATGGTAATAGAATTTATCAATTAAGCTGATTAAAATTCATATAACGATTGATTTTTACATAACATGTTGTGATTGTTATATGACAAAGGTAAATATATAACAAAGGTAATGTCAATACTCAGTTGTGGACTCAAGTAAAAGGGATTTTTTTTTTTTTTTTAAAAAAAAAAATTCTATAGCTACAATAGAGGGGGAAATGATCTCTTAGAAATACTAAGAAGTTCCAATTAAACTATAAAGCTCTTGGCATAAAAGGATTAAAACTAATATAAATTTTACTACAAAAAACTCACAAATTAATGTGATAATAAAGTGATTGATGCCACTTCATCAACATAAAAAAAAATAAACCAACAAGTCTATATATTGACACTAAAAACTTCATCGAATTTTTACACCCTCTCTTGTGTTTTTGAGTTATGGTGGGTTTTGTTGAGTGAAGTGGCAATACTTGTAAGAGAGGATGTGAAAATTCGGTTCCACTTGCAAAACTATAAATAAATTCTAAATGACTTTTTAGATTACACATTAGTTTTTAAAGATAATATAGTAAATTTATTCCATGTAAAAATGATGTTGAAGTAATGACACCTTAACAAACGGTAAAAATGTAAAAAAAAAAAAATAGTTTTTTTTTTTTTTTTTTGAGAAAAAAAAAAAAAAAAAGGTTGTGTGATCTAACATTGTTCCAAATATGAGGTCATGAACACATGTAATATGTCAGTATTTCATAGACCTAGTCTCCCACGAGGGGGAGACATGTTCAAAGATGCCCTTACCTGCTTTGGCAGGCCATACGTATATACCTACTCAACCATCCTATTTTATTTAACTATGTTAAGGTTACAAATTACAATATAATTTTCAAAACAATGAAGATCTTCGTTATTTTTTTGTTTATCTCCTTGCATATCTTGCCATGTCTTTCTTTTACTTCATTTGTGTTTGGAGATTCTCTGGTTGATGCTGGAAACAATGACTATCTTTTCACACTCTCAAAGGCAGATTCACCTCCTTATGGCATTGATTTCAAGCCCTCTGGTGGTAAACCCACAGGCAGATTCACCAATGGTCGAACTATATCAGACATTGTGGGTAATGATACATGCTTGTTTTTTTTTTTTTTCTTAACTATATTTTTATGAAGCTTATTTCTTAAGTAAAATAAACCAATCTAAATAAAATACCAAACCCACATTGAGTGTGTGTTTGGTACTTTGGTCTTCTAGAACATAATATTTGGCATTAGCCACTCCATTGAAAGTTGAAACTGTCTCATTCTCTATTGATTGGTCTCGCAAGTAACTAGTCACTCAGTAGGTACCGACACCTTTTTATCGGTGTTGAGCTTATTAGTTCTAGTATAAACGATGTGGTTGACAGCAAATCGGAGAATATATATAAATATATATATATATATATATGTAAATCTGACATTATGGTACATTGTTACTATATATGGTAGTACTTTACCTTTTCTTTTAAAATTAAGGCTTTATAATTGATTCTGGTCCTATAATTTTTCTTATTAATATGCTATGACAGTTTTTTGGCAATAAGTTTAGGTAAAGAAATCTGCTGAAAAGTATTAGAAGGCATTAATGCCAAGGTCGGTAAGTAGGGAGAATGATAAAAATAAATATGTGCAAATGTTGCCCCCAACTGCCCCCATTCATATTCTCGAAAATGACATTTATTATAAGTTCAGTGGGTGAATTTCACAATTTAAGGTCTCTTTGAATACCGCTTATTTTGCTGAAAACTAAAAATATTGTAGCAAATAATTTTAAACTAATTTTCACTCTCAGCCTTGACGCAGGATAGTACAGTGAGACCATTTAGAGTGAAAACACGGTAGCAAATTATGTTTGGATACCACTGTAGCAAATAGTTTCAGCAAAATCATTTCAACTAACTTTAGTTGTGGGTCCCACTTTTTCAAACGCAAACGCAAACTTTCAACTAAAACGTTCAATCCAAACGCACACTTATTTTATAGGTGTTGTTAACTAGTGCTTTAAGGCACATGTTAAGAATTAATAAAGGAAAAATTTTTACTGGTAATTGCTGCATAATAGGTTATGTAGCAGCCAAAAAAAAAGTAACATGTGTCCTAAAGTCATGTGCAATATATGTACATGATCAAGGGGCCCTTGAACATATGTTGCTTTCTTTTTGCTGTCATATAACCTATTATGCAGCAATTACTGTAGTATGCAACAAAATCTTTCCCATTAATAAATGCTTAAATATAAGTTGTAATGCATATTTTTCAAAAAAGATAATAAACTTGTTAATGATTTAGTGGGTTTCAGCACAAATTCATTTGAATATTTGTGTTTGTGTACAATTTGAGTTTCTTACTCGTGACTCATAATGACACCGTTTGTTTAAATATGGTTTGGGACTTTGGGGTTCAAATGATATTGAGATTTGGGGTTTATATATTGATAAAATTTAAGTACAATTCCTTAGATATTGTACTTTATATTCTCCAATTAGATTCAATTATATGGTTATATTGACCAAAGAATTATATTGTTAAATTTAATTGTTCATAAAGAAGATAACACTTGTCTCTTCTTTTTTATGAGAACCATAGCCCAAATTTTCCCTCCTCATTTTTCTAACTATCAAATTATTAATTTTTTTTTTAAAGAAAAAAGATAACATTGTTTATATTAACCATAAATCATGCTAAAATTTACTATTAACCATTATAGATTGTAATATTAAATTTTGCTTATTGTGGTAAAATCAGGTCAAGCCCTTGGATCCAAGTCATTTCCCCCACCTTACTTAGCCCCAAACACTCAAGTTGATGCAATTCATAGAGGAATAAATTATGCTTCCGGAGCCTCAGGCATACTGGATGAAACAGGATCCTTGTTCGTAAGTATATGTTAGCGTTGATTTCATTCACAAGATGATCAATTGAGTTTCTAAAGTACTGACTAGAACCACTTCTTTTCTTCTCTCTCTCATCTTTTTTTTTTTTTTTTTTAATAATTTTTTTGAACTTATTAGATAGGGAGAGTTCCATTAAGGGAGCAAGTGAACTATTTTGAGCAAAGTAGAAATTACATGGTGAATGTGATGAGAGAGAATGGTACAAAGGAACTTTTAAAGAAGGCAATCTTCTCTCTAACCACTGGGTCCAATGACATATTGAATTATGTTCAACCATCAATACCCTTTTTTGAAGGTGACAAGGTTTCTCCCTCTACCTACCAAGATTATATGGTTTTCAACTTAACCGCACAGATTAAGGTATAATAATTTGAAGAACATAGATATATAGTAACATTTAATATATTTCTTCTTTCAAGTTGGTGATATTCAATTACATCATTTATTATCTATGGCTTTGTGTAGCGATTACATGAACTGGGGGCAAGAAAGTTCATTGTGGTTGGGGTTGGACCACTAGGATGCATACCATTTGTTCGATCACTTAATTTACTAGCAAGTGGAAAATGCTCAATTAAAGTGAACGACTTGATCCAAGGCTACAATAAGAAACTGAACATGGCGTTGGATCAATTAAATCAACAGTTGGGACCAGAAGCTATTTTTGTATATGCTAACTCCTTTGATATTGTCATGAGGATCATACTAAACTATCATCAATATGGTAGCTAGCCTAAATCCTTAAACTCCTTTGATTTTGTAACCATTTATTGGTTTAATTTCAAATAGTTTTCAAGTCCACTAATTCTTTTTTAATTTTTTGTGGATGTTGTTAGGATTTGAGAATGCAAATGACCCATGTTGCGGAGGAAACTTTCCACCATTTGTTTGCTTTAAGGGCCCTAATGCAAAAACCTCTGCTCTGTGTGATGATCGATCAAAGTATGTGTTTTGGGATGCATATCACCCAACAGAAGCTGCTAATATCATCATTGCCAAAATGTTGCTAGACGGGGATGAAAGCGTTAGCTTTCCTATCAACATTCGTGAGCTTTACAACTACAATTCCTAGCTAGTGTGTTGAGAGTATCATTCAGAATTCACTAGTCCAGCTACAAGTCGTTTAAGTAGTTTTCTGTGTTATGTAATAAGTGGTTCTACCACGTGCAGTGCATGTGATGCTGAAGTTAGTTATCAGTGGATTAGTTTGTTATTTCTGTTAGTTAGTTAATCCTGTATAAATATCATTATCCAACTTAATGAAGATTCAGTTAATTAAGCATTTTCATCATCAGTTTCTCTCTAAATTTCAATATAGTGACCTATCAAAAGAAAGATTCTGGCTGAATGTATCTATATGTGTGTAATGCTTAAAGATTAGTATTAAGTTGGACATCACTGGACAGGTTGGATTGAGGTGTATTGCAAAGTTGATTGAGAACTTGAGCCCTAGTTTTTTAGTGTTTGAATCCCAAAAAAAAAAGTGATGAGATCCATATATGTTAGCTAATTATGGAAGAAATGATGATCTTGCCATGCAAACGAAGTAATCGGTAACATTAAACCTATATTTTTTAGGGGGGGGGGGGGTGTTTGGAAATCAAATCACGGACAAACAAGAAAATCATAGACAAACACACACATAGAGCTGTCAAGATCAAGATTCACATCAAGAACTTGATGATTGCTTCAATTGCTGCATAAAGAACTTTCAAGAAGATCTGAAACCTTTGAGAGGTGTCTCAAAGTCACAAGTAGGAGAACTTGTGGTTGCTGTAGATCAAAGAAAGAAGTAGCCCGTGGACTCGAAGCTGTCACATGGTCATGGTAGTAAGTTTTCTACACGAGGTAGCAATAGGATATTAATGGTCTAAGTTTTATTGTACAAATTTCAATTCTTTTATAGTGGATCTAAAAACCTAACAAGTGGTATCAGAGTAGTTTAGCTCTTGTGTTAGATCTTTTGATCTAAGAGTTGATCATTGACTCTTGTTGTCATGGAACACGATCACTCTCTTGTGATCTCCCCACACTTTGATGGTAACAATTATGCCTATTGGAAGGTTAGGATGAAAGCGTTCCTGAAATCTATAAATGAGAGAGTGTGGAACGCCGTTGAATACGGATGGGAGAAACTAACTACTCTTGTTAGTGAGTGGTCAACATCCCAAAAAGAAGTAGCCGCTTTTAATATTAAAGCCATGAATACTATTTTTAATGCTGTCTCTATGGAGGAGTTTAGGAGAATCTCAAATGTTGAGGTTGCTTATATTGTTTGGAAAATCCTCCAAACTGTGAGTGAAGGCACAAAGGTAGTTAAAATAAACAAGTTGCAGCAGTTAACAACTAGATTTAAAAGTATTAGGATGTTTGAAGATGAAAGTTTTAATGAATTCTATGCTAAGCTTAATGACATTGTTAATTCTGCATTTAATTTGGGTGAAATTTATGATTAACCTAAGATTGTTAGGAAGATTCCTAGATCCTTAACTGAGGACCTTAGACCCAAAGTAACTGTCATTACTGAAAGCAAGGATGTGGACTCCATCCCTGTTGATGAGCTTGTAGGATCTCTTCAGTCCTATGAGTTTAACCTACCCAAAACAAACAAATCTAAATCAATGGCTCTTAAGTCAGTTAATGATGTTGATGATAATGGATTTGATGATGAACTCTCTTCTACAAAGATTACATATCTTGCCAAGAACTTTAGAAACTTTTTTAGGAATAATAATAGAGGGACAAGAGGTAGAAACAATGCTGAACCTAAGAACTTTAAGAAAAAAGAACCAACTAAAATCAATAATGCTGAAAAATCAAAAGAAAAAATTGGTCAATCTTCTAGTAATTCTCTAGGTTAAGAATGTTTTGGTTGTTAAGGGTATAGTCATATGAAATCTGAATATCCAACATTTTTGAGATCAAAAGGTAAAGCTATGGCTGTAACCCTTAGTGATGGTGAAGTTTCTAATCACGAGTCTGGAAGTGATGAAGATGAAAACTTCTTTGCTTTCACAGCTACAGCTGTAGTTAATAAAAGTGATTTGGTTGAAGAGAACCCTTCTGATGGGGAACTCTCTAAGTATGCTAACTTGTAAGAAGTTTATAACAAGCTATGCAAGGTTGCTGTAAAGGATGCAATAAGTGTGGATTTAGGGCTAAAGAAGATAGCCACTCTTGAACATGAAAAGAAAAAATTGTTGTTGAATTTGCTTGATGCTAATGAACTGGTTAATAAGATGAAGATTGAAAATATTATGTTGCTTGATAAGATTAAGAACCTAGAACTAGAATTGTCTATTGCTAGAGAACAAACAAATAGGTCTGTTAGTTCTAAACTTGATCACATGTTAATTATTCAGAAGTCTCCCTTAGACAAATCAAGTTTAGGTTCTGTTGATAGCATCTCTGTATCTGAAACTCATTCCCCAAACTTTATTTCTTCTTCTGAACCATCTAAGATAGAAGTTGTCAAACCAAAAGAAGATGTTCATGCTCTTAGGAAGATTAGGGTTGATCTTAAAGAATCTAAGCCTAAGAGTCCTAACCTCCCTAAGGACAAGAAGCATGATAGACCTTTATGGGTTTGTCATTTTGTGGAAAAGCTGAGCATACTTTCCCAAACTGTTTCAAGTTGCAAGCTACAAAGTGAGCAAATAAGCAAAAAGTACATGTGCCTCAAGCACAAGATCCTATGGTACTTCTTGGTGAATTGGTAAAGGCTTTAAACCTTTATACTAATATTGGAATTGCTCATCATTCTAATCTAAATAATAACTTCAAAACCAAAGTTGTATCTAAGAGGTTGTGGATGCAAAAAGCTCAATCTAATTGAGTCTTTCTGACATGGTCCTTGTACTTTAACTCAAAATTCTTTGTGACCATTTTCTTGATGTTTTTGTTTTTTGTTTTTTTTTTTTTTTAAATTAAACAAAAAAAAAATGGAAAGAGGAATGTGGAAGAATGTGTTTTGTATTACATTTCATGGATGTGTAGTTAAGGTTGGCCATATTATCTTTACATAACATGCTTGTGTACCTTGATTAGCTTAGATGAGCTTTTTTTTTGCACTTTGCTAGTTTGAGCTATGTAGTGCATGTTGTGTGTGAGTTGTTTATAGTTTTTGATCACATGATCTTGATTTTGAAGTCACATGCTTTTAATTGTAAGGACTAAAAAATCATAAGAAAAAGGCATAAATAACCATTTCATCACGTTTACTAGCTAATCATGAACATCTTAGTGCATATCGTAAGATTTTGTGCTCGAGAAAGTGTAGCCTTAAATAAAATATATATAAAAAAAGGAAAAAAAAAAGGCATGTATACAATAAGGCTAAATAAAAAAAATGCATGATTGCAAGCTTGTTTTTTAGGAGATGTGAGAGTTATATGATGTAACTCTTTAGGTGATAGTCACTTTCAAATTTATGTGATGAATAATGTAGAAATTGTGATTGATTATTATCTACATATCACCTCACATGTATCTTATGCTATTACTAGTTGCACACACTTCACAAGTTATTCTTTGCTAAACTTAGTACATGAAATTGTGTGTGAATTTGGTTTAGCCATCCAAGATTATATATTCTATGATTTTGATACAAAATATGTTCATTGGTTGAAAATTTAAGGGT
This sequence comes from Quercus robur, assembly GCF_932294415.1. Classification (NCBI taxonomy): domain Eukaryota; kingdom Viridiplantae; phylum Streptophyta; class Magnoliopsida; order Fagales; family Fagaceae; genus Quercus; species Quercus robur. The sequence continues at coordinate 28,743,201 of NC_065535.1, read as the reverse complement.
AAAAAGTGTGAAAATCTTGTTTTTGAAGTTCTAGGTTGAAAACAAATGTTTTTGAAAAACTTTTAAACTCATTCTCATGCATTTCATTCATGAAATTGTTTGGGTTGAGTGTTTTCTGCAAAAACTTTTGCTGTTTTTCAAAAAATCCAGTTTTCCAGAATTTCGATTGATCGAATGTGTTTTTTGACCAATCGAAAATCCCTTGAGTTTTTAAGCTTGGTCTCTGCCTGATTCAATTCGTACTCGATCAATCGAATCTGTTTTTCAATTGATCGAAACCATTTTTTGACCAATCGAAATTTTAAGTTTTTTTTAAAGAAAACCTTCTACCTTGTTTGATTGGTACCTGATCGGTACTTGACCGATCGAGATTCAAAAGAAAAGAAAAATAAAAGAGTTTTTCACCTCACGTGTTCTTCACTTTTTCAAATAGTCTTCTCTCTTTTTTTCCTTTTCTTTCTCGACCGATCCAATCCAAGACTTTTTGTTGTTTTCCTCCTCAAATCTTCAAGGTTCCCCCCCCCCCCTCAAGTGTAGGTAAGACCTATATACCCTTCCTTTTTCAAGTTATTTACATTTTTCATGCATTTTCTTCATGATTTTCGAACTAAAGATTTTTGGGATTTTTGATATTCTGATTGTTTTTGTTCAATTTTGATCATTGGATTTTTGTTCTTAATTCGTATACACATGATTCCCATGCATTAATTTGATCAATTTGTGATTTGGGAAGAATTGGAAATTCTAAGGCTTGAAATTTTAAGAAATTGGGGTTTTTGTTCAATTGGGCTTAAATTGATGAAATTGACTTGTGAAATTGATGGATTAATTCATTATATGATGTTTTCTAACTAGTATAATGTCTAATTACTCAATTTGATTTGATTTTGAAAAATGGGTTTTTCAAAATTTGGGGATTTTGGTTAAAACTCTTTGTTCAAGTCAATTATATGAAAATGTTTTAAAAAATTGAACAAGCTTTTTGTGCATTAGAGCATGCATCATATGTGCCTTCATTACATGCATCATATAGATTGTTATTCATTGATATATTTTGTGCTCTAACCCTTTCTAATGTAGTCTGACCTTGGTTTTTGTGTTTTCTTGTTTTTTTCTTTCTACTCTTAGAGTCATGGTTAGGAAAACTAGAGCTAAGAAATCCACTACCACCTCCACTTCTGATTTTCAATGTTCTAGATTTCAGTTTAAATCTAATCAAGAAACCTATAAGAGGTTGAATATTTTTAGGTCTGTTTGGGCTGAAAGGAAAGTTATCCTAGATGAGGTTAATCCTGAGATACGTAGGAAATTTGAGAGTCAAGGTTGGTTACCTCTCCTGGATGTTGAGCATCCCCCTTTGGCTACTTTGATTAGAGAGTTTTATTCAAACATCTCTATCCATCTATTCCAATGATTCCAACATTCACTATATGAAGACTTGGATAAGGGGTGAAGAGTTTATTATTACCCGTGAGGTAATGGCTTCTGCTCTTAGTGTACCTTTAGTACAGTAGCCTGTGTACCCTTACACAGAATTTCCTCCCATTGACAACATCATGTCTCTTCTTACTGGTACTACCATTTGGCCTATTTCTCACACATACCATTCCTATTTGAGAGATGTGCATTTTTGTACGCTCTCATCACTGATGCTCCTATTAGTTTTCTTACTCTTTTCATTCGTTCTCTTGTTAAGGTTCATAGGAGTAGTGCTAAGTCTCATGGTTTGTTTTTCCCGGTTTTCTTTCATAGGATTCTGTTAGATTTAGGTTTAGAGGACTTCCCTACTTTAGAGCCTGTTCATATCATCGCCTTTATAGGTGCCACCTTTCTTAGGCAAAGAGTTGTTCAGTTAAAAGCTAGCTCTAAATGCACTAGAGTTGAGTCTTCTACAGGTGATGCCTCTAGAGCCCTTCCTTCTGGTGATCCTACTGTTGAGGATTTTGTGGATCCCACTGCTGCCGTGGATCCTCCACCGTCTACATCATCTTCTTCGTCTATGCGTACTATACTAGAGACGTGTCTCACCGTTTAGGCGGCTCATGGACAGATTTTGTTGGATTTGCTCAATGAGTTGCAACCTTACGAGTAGATTTAGCTTATGCTAGAGGTGCTTCTCCACCGGCTCCACCCTTGGATGAGACTTGATTGCCCTTTGGCAATACGTCACAAAAAGGGGGAGTGCATAGTGATAGGGGGAGATGAGGAGATATGAGATTTTTTGGTGTAGATTGTATTTTAGGGGAAGATATGTGTTATGTTTTGATGATGTGATCAAGTGTACATGTTAGGGGGAGACATTGTTTTTATATTTTTATGTTTCTTATTTTACTTATGATTATGTTCTTGTTTCACAAACTATGATACATTGGTTATGATTTATATTATGAGGTTATTCATGGTATATGCCTTTATTTTTTGTTTTGTGAAAACAAGAAATTTATTTTGGTTTACTTGTATTTTCCATACATGCGTTTATGGTTTGTTTAGTGTTTCAGGAATTTACAGGTTAATTCATTCGAAGCTGCTATCTACTTTTACAACTGATAGATAGTTAGGTTGAATTGTATTTTGGGCAATAATGTGTAATTGGGCTATTTTTTACTTTGAGCTTTTTATTTCGTGTAATGTGTTTTGTCACAGATTGTTAAAAGGGGAGATTGTTAGGTTCTAAGACTTTATAAACTAATGTATTAGAACTTCAATTTGTATATGTTGGCAAATCATGATCAAAACATTTAGTCTAGGTTTAGACTTGCTCAAAGTTTGGTTTAACGTAAGTTTGGAATCAAGTAATTGCATGAAATTACTATTCAATTTCTGCAAGGCTCAACCGATCGAAAATTAGACTCAATCGATCGAGAATCATGGATCAGCAATTTTTTGCAGAATTCTCAAACTAGCCCAAGCCCATATGACGTGTAGGATTAAGTGTTTCACTCTAAGTATAAAAGGAAAAACCCTAGCTACATTTTAGAAGTCTTTGTTGAGTTGTGTGTTGAATCTTTTGTGAGATCTGAGAGGTGTTTACCTTCAAACACACATATAGAGCTATCAAGATCAAGATTTACATCAAGAACTTGATAATTGCTTCAGTTGTTGCATAAAGAACTTTCAAGAATATTTGAAACCTTTGAGAGGTGTCTCAAAGTCACAAGTAGGAGAACTTGTGGTGTTGTAGATCAAGGAAAGAAGTAGTTCATGGACTCGGATTTGTCATGTCGTGGTAGTAAGTTTTCTACACGAGGTAGCAATAGGATGTTAGTAGTCTAAATCTTATTATACAAACTTCAATTCTTTCATAGTATATCTGTTTTTACCTTGAGGATAGCTAAATTAAATCCTCCTCAGGTTTTTTACCGGTTTGGTTTTCCTAGGTCATCAGATCTGTGTGTTCTTTACTTTCCACTTTATATTTGTTTTACACATATTTGTTTAACCTAGATTTAATTAACAAACTTGTTGATCAATTTGGCTTAATATTAGGTTAAACATATTGTGTGAAGGGGTCTAAAAACTAACAAAGACATAAGAAACTTGATTTAATTCAAGTTGATTATGTAGGCTGGTGTCTACAAATTTGTGCACCACTTACATAAGTATTAAAGGAAACTTATTATTCAACTGAAAAAGGATAGGTTTAGAGAGTTTGTGCAATGTGCTACAAAAGAGCCCTAAACCTACTTTCATCCGACATGTGAGTTTAGAATTCAAATCTCAAGACGGAGTCTCTATTTGGTGATCAAGGTTGAAGCCACAAAACCATCCCAATATGTTTGCTATAGATATCAAAACCTTTAAGGCTGTCCTTGGAGTCACTGACACGATTCAGGGGAAAAAAAATTAGAGTAGAAGAGTTTAAATGACTTAGAGCTAATCATGAGGTCACATCAGTAAACTTTCTATAGGGCAGAGTTTAGGATCATAGGTAAGACTCAAGTAAATTTCAATTCTATTAGTGGTTTTTTTTTTCTTTTCTTGGAATTTGGGAATGCACATGGTGATTTTTTCTTTGGATACATCTAACGGTTTTCCAGTTTAATTGATTGTATTATTTGGTAATTACCTTACTGTACTATGATAATTATTGGTGACTTATTTATTTTGGTTAATTAACCAAAAATAAATATTAATTAATAATTGGTTAATTTCAAAAATTGATTAGCTACGCATAAAATCAAGCAAGGGATCTAATGTTACTTTAAGATATCATTTATTCACTTTACAGGAGTCAAATGACAAGAATCCTTATGTTTGGGATGACGACAATACATTATGTGCTTCTATTTTATGGCTTTTTACTATTTTTTTAAGCTTATAATTTATAGTTATTTGGAGTTAGGTTAATATATAATGGGGGAATAAATTGTTAGGTTGGTATTTGAATAAATCTTAGGGATGGACTTCTCTCTCGTTATTGTTTCTCCCGTTATCTCCAGTTTTAAAATAGATGCATTACATTTGGCAGTTATCTAATCTAAGGATGTTCATTAAGCCATGTCACATGAGCAAAATAGTATAAAAACTAGGGGGGGGGGGGGGGGGAAGAAACACAAAGGAATAATGCAAAGAATGATTGAGCACCTTTTGGAATTCAGAACTTTGAATTCCAGTCAAGTTGTTGAAAACAATAGGGGTTCTACTTTGTGGTCTCACTAGACAATGGATTGTTTTGTGGCCTCACTAAAGCTGGAATGATGTGAAGATTTTTGTCTTGGGTACACTCAGTAGAAATCAAATCTTCTTTGTTGGGCTAGAATTCAAATGACTGGAAGATTTTGGAATTGTTAGATATTTTAACAGGTTGCTCAAAGGTTTTAGCAGAATGGTTTTATGTAAAATTTTGAGTTTGAGAAGTAGAGTTTTGTGTTAATCTTTGTTAAATGGGATAAAATTTTGTTCATGTGATGTGGCTTAATGAACATCCTTAGATTAGATAACTGCCAGATATAATGCATTTGTTTTAAAACTGGAGATAACGGGAGAAACAATAACGGGAGAGGAGCCCATCCCTAAATCTTATTTAATTCTAATAGAAGACAAGTCTAAGTTTGTTTTTTGTTTTTAATAATATGAATGTAAAATCATCTATTTATAGGACTTTTTTTTTTTTTTTAATACAAGATAGAAATTCTATTCTAGCTCATCTAAGTGTATATGTGTGTGAAAACTTCTTTATGAAGGCTTGAATCTTGACCCTTGCCCCCCATACCCCACAAATATTTATACTTGTGCAATGACCGTCGCACCAAAGGTGTATGGTTATTTATAGGACTTAACATTGAATAAGAAAACATGATAGAAATCATATTATTGAGTTAAACTGCATTTTCGAGGCTAGTTTTTCTCAAAAAATATCAATTAATTGCTTCTCTTGATTTTGTGATCTGTCCATATGTGAGGTGCCATACATAACACAACATTGGATTCATTACTGCTACGCTTACCCTTAATTTATAAGAAACAAAACTCCATATGGACCAATATCATTTGGCTTTAGAATGTGATACAACCAAAGCCCTGAAAGGCTGAAACCATGAATGAAATAAACAAAGCAGTAATATTATCTCCAAGATTTAACAATTAGTAGAAGAAGCATCATTCCAGAAAAATTTTTTCCCTGGCATTTAAAGCTCAATGCATGGCAGCATAAGAATAAACGAAGATAAACGGTTTTCTGACACAGCTAGCTATTAAATCCCAAGAGAAGTCAACCCCTCCCTTATTTTCTTGCTGCTAGAATAATTTCTTTCAGAACCATCATCAATGGATTCGAACTAGATCGTTGACCATTGCTTCCCCATAACAATTTTTTTTTTTTTTTTTGCTGATTTTTTAAAACAATTTTACTCTGTTAGTCAACCACCACCAATACTGATTAAAGATACAGTTATGCTGCTGAGACAGCCAGCTTAAATTTCAGACCACGTTAACGTGACAAGTGAGCCACAGACATGAATGAGTTCCAAAAGTCCAATTCAAGGTTTGAAATGCCAGGGAAATTAAAATAAGCCCACTGGAAAACACAGAAATCATAGTGTTATGACTTATTTCTTTCACATGCTGACATGCACATGATTTTGCCTTCCCAATGCTGTGAGATTTTGACCCAAAAAAAAAGGTTTCTAAATGGTCCAACCCTGGCTGAACTCCATGTGTATATATATGGAAAACGATTAAACGTTGACTTGCAGTGAAACTGAACAGAGATGAGCTGTTGAGTGGTAACAGAAGCCATTTTTAGTTTCAGGCTGCATGTGGTTCTTACTAAATATTTGACCAATGACGAGCAAAGTAATATTGAGAGAGAGAGAGAGTGTAAGTGTTATTTATTTGAGAAGTGTTCTTCTATGTCATCTCTATGCATACATAGAGCCATGAATTTGTTCTTTAGGACATTAAAATTTCCCCCTTGAGTGCTTGCATTTGGTGTATTGATTTAGTAAAGATCAATTATTGTAACATTAAAAAAATTTCACAACTTTTGTTACAACTCGTCATATAATGAGTTGTGAGTAATGAAGGTGTGGATCCACAATAAACCTACCACTCATAACTCATCACATAATAAATTTTGGTAAAAGTTGTGAAATTTTTTATATTTCTAGAATTTTTCTTTGGTAAATTGCATGTGACATGGATACAACATATGTCCACATGTCACTCGTGTGTTTTGTCCAATGCGCTCCAACACTACACATAAGCTTTTTTCTTAAGAAAGTGTATATTTTATATTCCTACCGTACAGGCATTTAGTAGTATAAAAAATGCATTTATTAAACTTGACAAATTTTACGACAAAACTAAACATCTTTATTTAAATTACAATACGTAGAGTGCAAGGACTACATCCTTATTTGTTTTCCATTTATTTTTTGGATAATTGTTAAAATAACCACAAGTTTATTGTAATTTTATGAATGTTCAATTAATTTAAATAGCTGATATATATCTATATATATATATATATATAGATATAGATATAGATATAGATATAATCAAGATTTAGGGGGTTCCCATGAAAAAAAAAAAAAAAGATTTAGGGCGCCCAACTAATTTGACCATTCACATACATATACGTAAAAAAGTTTATTTTAAAAATAGAATTATACATATCCCTATATTTCATTAACTAATTAAATGTGTGTGTTTTTGGAGATTATTAACACGGCTCCTCCACTGGCCAGTGCCAAGGGTCGAGGGTGAGAAATTTCCTCTTTCCAGCCAAAAAACACCTTAGCACTACAAAAAAATCGTCCTGTCCCAGCGTTTTTTTCCCGGCGTTTTTACAAACCGCCGTAATAGATAAACCTATACCAGCGCTTTTTGTCGGCGCTTTACAAAGCGCTGCCATAGGAGGCCTATAGCGGCGTTTTTCAAAAACGCTGGTATAGGAAGCCCAAAAGCGTTGGGATAGGGTTACTGATTTCCATTATGGAGAATGAGAAAGACCTGTCCCAGCGCTTATAAAAGCGCTGGGACAGGTCTTTCTCATATCCTTATAAGAATGACCTGTCCCAGCGCTTTTAAAAGCGCTGGGACAGGTCTTTCTCATTCCCTTATAAGAATGACCTGTCCCAGCGCTTTTAAAAACGCTGGGACAGGTCTCTCCATTTCCGTATGGAGAATGAGCTATCCCAGCGCTTTTAAAAGCGCTGGGACAGGTCGTTCTCATAAGGGAATGAGAAAGACCTGTCCCAGCGCTTTTATAAGCGCTGGGACAGGTCATTCTTATAAGGGAATGAGAAAGACCTGTCCCAGCGCTTTTAAAAGCGCTGGGACAGCTCATTCTCCATACGGAAATGGAGAGACCTGTCCCAGCGCTTTTAAAAGCGCTGGGACAGGCCTCTCCAAAACGCTGGGATAGGTCCCTCGTACCACTTAAAAATTTTCAGACTTCCCACTTATTTTTTTCACCTTCCCACAACTTTGGCCTCTCGTTTTTGGTTTCCCTCTTCTTTGCTTCAGATGTTTTCCTCTCACCCACATTTTCTCTCCCTCTCTCTCTTCCTTAACCCATTTCCCCTCCTCCTCTCTTCTTCTTTACTCAAAACCCACCATTTTTTTTCCAAAATTTCAAACACAAAAATATTACCCAAAACCACAAACCCTACCCAAAGCAAGGTAAGTCTCTCTAGCTCTCATTTCTATTTTGTAGCAATATTTGTATATATATTTTTTTGTTAAATTTCTGGTTTTTTATTTTTGATTTTGGTTGAAGTTTGGTTTGGGTTATGTGTATATTTTTGTGTAACTGTTGGTTGATTGTATGGGTTTTAATTTTGGTTTTGGTTAAATTTTAGTTCATTTTGTGGCTTTTCATTTTTGATTTTGGTTAAAGTTTGCTTTATTTTGGAGGAAATGTAGGTGGCAGTAGTGCTAACAAAAATTTTCTCTAAGGTTTACATCAGAAATCGTTAATCTACCTCTGTACAAAGCAAGGTAAGTCTCTCTAGCTCTCATTTCTATTTTGTAGCAATATTTGTATATATATTTGTTGTTAAATTTCTGGTTTTTTATTTTTGATTTTGGTTGAAGTTTGGTTTGGGTTATGTGTATATTTTTGTGTAACTGTTGGTTGATTGTATGGGTTTTAATTTTGGTTTTGGTTAAAGTTTAGTTCATTTTGTGGCTTTTTATTTTTGATTTTGGTTAAAGTTTGCTTTATTTTGGAAGAACTGTAGGTGGCAGTAGTGCTAACAAAAATTTTCTCTAAGGTTTACATTAGAAATCGTTAATCTGCCTCTGTACAAAACAAGGTAAGTCTCTCTAGCTCTCATTTCTATTTTGTAGCAATATTTGTATATATATTTGTTGTTAAATTTCTGGTTTTTTATTTTTGATTTTGGTTGAAGTTTGGTTTGGATTATGTGTATATTTTTGTGTAACTATTGATTGATTGTGTGGGTTTTAGTTTTAGTTTTGGTTAAAGTTTAGTTCATTTTGTGGCTTTTTATTTTTTATTTTGGTTAAAGTTTGCTCTATTTTGGAGGAACTGTAGATGGCAGTAGTGCTAACAAAAATTTTCTCTAAGGTTTACATCAAAAATCGTTAATCTGCCTCTGTACATTTTTTTTTTTTTTTTAAATTTCGATTCTCTGATATAAGGAAATTGGTATAACTTAAAATATTTCATCTATCTGATTATTACACTTAAAATCATTACCCTGTTGCTTGAAATCGTGTAGTTGGTAGTCATTTTCCCTTGCAAATATTGTCTTGATGGTGGCTTTGGTTGCTTGGCTCTACCTTGCAGATCTATTTGAGCCTTGTTTAGGGGCATTATGAGGCAATATGACAGTTGCAAATGCACTGGTGGAAACATATTATCTCTATTTAACTTATTATCCTCATTGTTTGTTAACCATCCTTTGTGTGATTATTGTTATTAATCCTCGAAAAACATATTTAATCTGGACTGGTTGATACTATGTTATAAGACTGCTATGTTAATCATTAGGAGATAGATTGTTGCATAATTTTCTGCAAATAATTTTAATTTTGAGATTGCTTTATACTGAAACACAGGGCAGACTTTTATTTCTTACTTGGCAACTGTAGTTTATATTTGCTATGTTGTATTGTAGGCTATTTCTGTGGCTGAAAGAGTTGCTGATGAGTGTTGTGAACCTTCACCAGGTTAGGATGGTTCTTTGGTTGGTTATCAAGTCCGTCTTGATAGTGCAAGGTGTTTATATGCCTGCTCCACTAATTGTTTTTTAATGGTGCTTATAATATCAGAGGCATCATCTTATATTGCTTTGACTGCATTTTGTTGTTATTTTCTCAGTATTCTATAGTTTGACACAATCCATTTCACTTATCTTAAATTTTTTTCAAAGACATACAGTTTTGGAGTTCAGTTGTGATTTCAAATCCTGCCTTATGTGTCTTTCTTTTTGGGTTTTTCTTTTGTTAGTAATCTGATGTTGACGTGTTTGGCTGAGATGTTCTTTATAGTATATAGAATCAAGTGTTTGATGTTTTGTTTGGTGTGGGTATATAAACTAGCAGAGAGAGTTACTGATCACCATCAGTATACTTAGGACTAAACTGAAGTAGTAATCATGTTAGCAGTGCCAATTAAAATGTACCTTTCAGGTTATATATATATATATATATATATATATATGTCAACTGTATAACTTATATTTGCTTTAATTTTGTGATCTTAGGAGTGAAAAAACAAAGCTTCTTTTTTGTACCACGGGCATTCTTCTTAGAAAATTTGCCGTATGCCCTTCTGTCTGATTGGGTGATATTACTGAATCTATTGTAATCTCTTTGGTACTCATGCTAATTTTTGATTTCATATCAGATCTAAATTTTGATTGTCAAGTTGTTACCTATCCAAAAAAAATAAAATTATTGTTATGTTGTGGTGGTGGTTGTTTTCGTTCTAGTACTATAATTTTTCATGTCTATAAATTGTGTAGATGCTTGAAATGCTTTACTTCACGAACTCTTACCGATCTATTAATGGCAACCTAGCTATTTTAAATTCTCATTCTTTTTTCTGACGTATTTCTCTCTCTCTCTCTTCCCCCCCCCCCCCCCCCCAATTTTAGTGGATAAATCACAAGTCACTAATCTTTCTCTTTGTCATTCGCTTTTCTTGCTGCAGCCTTAAAAATCTAGTATGCTTAAGGGGTATTAAATATCATTCAAAGTGGAGTGAACATAACATTTATTTAAGATACTTCTTTGATTAAGATAAAAAGAAAAGCATATACTTGAAATGCCACTCCACTTTTTTTTTTTTTTTTTTAATGATTAAATGTCATTTAGAATATACTATTTTCTTTCATTTTAATTAAAGGATTATCCTAAATTAATTAATTGGTATAAGACTTAGTTTAGTTAAGTTGGTTGTGTTTCATACATTACCTTTAATGATACATAATAATTATTTCACCAAATTGTTTCAGATTAATGAATTTCTTGTGATTACAGCCATTATTAGTATAGTTTAAAGTAGTCTTTAGAAGTGACTGCAGTCACTTCTAAAGACTATAGAAAAGTGGTCTATCATATTGAGAAATAAATAGGCAACAAATATCAATAAATCTTAGAGCAAATTACATTTTAAACCCTATACTTCAGAGGTGGTTCAAATTAAGGGGTGAAATTTTTTAGCATGTGTGTTTGTGTGTTGTGGCCTTATCTTGTCTTTTGGATTCATAATGAGCTGTTGAGGGTTCAGGCTAAAGCTTCCCTTTCCCACAATGATTTAAATTTTGTTTTTATGTTTTTTAATTTGTTAAAATTGATATGCTATTCTCTTAAGATATAGATAAAGATTTAGAAAGAGAACTTCTAACCTACTGGTTGTTGAATAGAATAAATCATGATAGTATGAGTATCAGATTACTAGCTAGTTCTTATTGACAATTTATTTTTACCTCTAATACATACATATATTTGATTAACTCTGCAGACTAACATTACTGCCATAGATAAAACAGTAATGGTTGTGTTGGATATTGAGAGACTTGCACAATCCTCAGATAGAGGTTGGGGGAGCCCAAAAGTGACTGTGAGTAGCAAATCCCCTACATTGAAATCTTCACTACTCAACTTGCATGAACTATAATTCAACAACTACTCTCTCACCTCTATTGTTTTAATCACATACCTTGTGCTTTAAGATTGGTTAAATTATTTAACCAAAAAAAAGAAGATTGGTTTAATTACAAACCTTTTTTTTTTAATCCATATGCTATTAACAATAATTAATAGAGGTGTGTCACATAAATGCCATGTGACTTATAAAAGTTATAAACCAATAATGGCCAGCATAATACGTCTTGAATAAAGTTTAGCACTCTTGTACTATCATCATTGTGTTATAACCAATAAAGTTTAGTTTATTTTTTTTTTATAATGACAATACTTGATCCATTATATTTTCCAATTAGGAATTGCTGAAGCTTATAGTTTAAATTATTTAGAATTTATGAATGAACGCTTAGACTATATGTGTTCAAATTTTCAAATTACTATATGTGTTCAAAATTTTAAATTAACTATCTCTTGAAGAATATTATTGGACTTCTTCTATTTCTATGATATTATTGGAATTATATTCACTTAAGTATTTAAAATCATTTGAACTAAACAAAACATTAAACTGTTTACTACTAAACCTAGGACTCTTTAGTCTTTGCTTATAAGTTAGACACAGAAGTCTCATATAATGGTTTTTGTGTTATGAAATTGTATGATAAATTTCCCTTCTTCCATCACAAAGTTTTGGAAAGCTTGAACTACAATTATATTAAGGTGAAAATACATAAGTGAGTTTATGTTTATCCACATTTGTTTTTAGGATTCCCTATGAGTTTGGATTATTGGAATGACATGTGTTCATCTTAGCATCAATTATTTGATTATTATGAATTTGTGTGTTTGAAGTTCTATTAATTGTGTGTGACATATAGAAACTTTACCCTAGGTTGGGTAGGTTTTTTAATAAATTACAATTTATTTCTCTCTGTTTCTTAAAATTAGTGATTTGCTTTTATTTCTCTATTGAAATTATAGAGATTATTGGTGTTTGCTTTGTTTTGCACGTTCTGTTTCATGCCCAAAACCATGTTGTGCCTTATGGAATGTTGGAAAGGGGTGGGTTGGAAAAGGAAAGCGTAGCTTTGTTGCACAATTGTCCCACTGTGTTTGATGTGGTGCATTTGGAATGAGGGAAGTACACATGAAGTGATTTGAAGAGATGTTTAAAAATTTTAGGGGATATTGGATACTATATGTTTAAATATGCTACCATTATTTAGGTTTGAATGCATGTAGTGGAAGCATGATAACTAAGTTTATATTGAAAGTAAGCTCATTAATACATAAAATGATCTTGCGCATTGCGCAGGTTAAAAGCTAGTTGGATTAATTTACGTCATTTAAGTTATCATAGTAGTGAGCAATGGTCATTTCTCTTTTGCAGGAGTGGCAGCTTGTTTGAAGTTTACATTCTTCTTTCCGTGGGCAAACACTGGGATTGCCAAAGGGTGAGTAAGATCTACTTCTTAATTCCCTTAAATTGTAAAATAATGTGGTGGGTTGTTGTTTAGGAGCAAGCAGGTGGCTTGCATGGAGAGAAAAGGTGGAATATATTGGGAGTGTTGTTTGTTTTGTGAATGTTAACATATTGTTGTTCAATTTGTTGTCAATTTCTTGTATTTTTTCTAAGCAAATACATATAGTATGCTGTGGTGGGTGGTTGTTGGAGAGAAAAGGTGGAGTATTTTCTATTAGGAGTATTGTTTGTTTTGTGACTTATATTTTTGAAACTCAATGTGCAATGGTGAAATTGTAGTGTAGGTGCGCCTCATAACACCCTAGACACTTGGGATGTTTTATTTTGTGTATATATAACATTCTAGACATTTGGGATGTAATTATAGATATGGTGTAATTAAATATATTTAGTTTCTTGGTTTAATGTGTTATTGTATTTGCTATTGGAAAATATGAATTGTGGTTCATTACCGTTGCTATAAAATAGGTATTGGAAAATATGTATTGTAGGTACATTACAGGTGCTCAAAAAATATAAATTTAAAAAAAAAAAAAAAATGACCTATCCCAGCGCTTTGAAAACCGCTGGAATAGGGTTTGGAAATTTTTTTTTTTTTTAAATGACCTATCCTAGCGCTTTTGAGAGCGCTGGAATAGGTACCGCCTATGCCAGCGCTTTTGAAAGCGCTGGTATAGGCCTTTTAAATTTTATTCATCCTTGACCTATACCAGCGCTTTTAGAAGCGCTGGCATACCTATGCCGGCGCTTTCAAAAGCGCTAGCACAAGTAGTAAAAACGCTGGTATAGGTTATATTCACATTTTCATAAAAGCTATCCCAACACAAGTAAAAACGCCGGAACAGGGTTTGAAAGCGCCGGGACCTATCCCAGCGCTTTTGAAAAGCGCTGGTACAGGTCCGCGTGACCCTATCCCCACACTCAAAAGCCAGCGGTTTGAAGCGCCGGGAAAAAAAACGCCGGGATAGGAATTTTGACCCTATCCCAGCGCTTTTTAGGGCTATCCCAGCGGTTTTGAAAACGCTGGGATAGCCCCATTTTTTTGTAGTGTAGCCATCATAAATGTGGACCTTACATTTGATTCTCATACATGGAATTTACATTTATGTGAAAAGGTATAGAACACTTGGTGTATGAAATAAGTTTTCCATCCTAAGGGTCTTAAAGAAAAGCTTTCCCAAATATATTTGAAATAAAAAGATAAAAATGATATATTAATATATTTGAATTTCTATTTGTTTAATTTTTTTTAACTTCTTTGTTTTTCTAAAAAAATAAATAAATAAATAAATAAAAAACTTCTTTAGGTTACATTAATCAATAACCTGTACAATACGCGGCAATGTTTAATAAAATATGATTTATTATTATTATTATTTAATTTTTCCATAGAGACAAATACTACATACGTTATTGTCTTTTAATTTTGGACATTTTAAACTAAAATTTTAGCTTTGCTACTAATTTTATAATTATAAGAATTCTACTGTGCGTTCAGTGGTGCTTATTATTTTGCTGCTAATTTATTAGTTTAAATGTGAGATAAAAAATGACTTTGAGCAAATAATGAAATTGTACTTTATATAATGTTGATGAATTTGTGAGAGAGAATAAATGCCTTGAATAACAATCCTCTATTTCCAATGTGTGTTTTTCAATTTATTCTTGTTGTATAGTTATACTTTTTTTTTTTTAATAAAAAGACCAAAGTTTAAGATGAAAAAAATAAAAATAAAACAAAATAAAAATCAGACATACTATAATTATTTTTTATACAATATAGAAATTCTAATTTCAACCCTTACCTTTCACATCCCACAGACCCTAATATTTATTGAGTAATCATCAGCCAAGAATATCAGACCTACTATAGTTGTTGAACATAAAGCAAAAACGTCTTAAATTCTTAATAAGACAAAAAGATTTTGTTCGAAAGCCTTTAATGCGACTTGGATGGGCCTCTTTATCTGGTTTGTGTCAATTGGAAGGCCTGGGAGTAATTGTATGTCTGTGGATTGGAGTGAGTTATTGGCGCACGAGCAAGCCCCAACAACAATCTTTTCATATTTCATTAATTTCGTATAATAACATTTAAAAATAACAAAAATATGTTAGGTAGAGTTGTGTTTACGGCAACTAATGGTGGAGCCTAGTCTTTATGGTGATCCTTGACGAGTCAACTAAGTCCTAATCCATTTAATTAAATGATGTAACACTTTCTTCTCATTAAAAAAGAAAAAGAAAAATGATGTAACACTTATATTAAATACAAATACGAAGAGATGCCTTATTTTTCCTTGGGCTTGAACTTGTTGGACTGAACCTCGAAATGATTTGGTGAGTCGGAGATCCAACCTTAGCAGCGTTAACATTGCTGAGCCCACATCAGTTTAGTCTGGACTCTGGACCAAAACAATGAACAAATGAATGGCCAATTAAAAATTACTACGACTTGTTTGTAAGGTGCATCATCGATTACAAGTCAAGAGCTTTGTAATTTATTTAGTACCTCGTCGTGTTTTCAAAATGAAGATATTCAAGTTTAAATTCTCCTCCTCCAATTCTCGGATTATCAGCACTTTATTCCCAATTAATTTATAAAGAATGTAATTTTCCTAACTAATTTGGCAAAAAGTTCCTCCAACACATTAGATAGCCAAAAAAAATGTTAATTTGACAAGCATTTGAACAATTGGGTGAAATAGCAAATTAATTGAATTAAAGTATTGATGGCAGAATTTGGTAGTTTAGAATGCACATATAAAGTTTCCATAGAAAGACACTTGTAAGAGCTGTATCAATTCATAAAATATACAAATTGTAGTCTACAATGATAGAGTTTTTTGCCGTGGGAAAATGACTTAAATCTTTTGTGCAGTCTGCGCTCAATTGCAAGTAATACAAGCCTGGGTTGGACTTGGATCCTCATATCCCCCCATTCACATGGTTTTATAGTTTATAAAATTCAATCGTGGCATCTATTTTAGCCTCATATCCATCCTGATACTGTTGCTTAATTCTACTTCAGGATCACAATTTTTTGAGGCCAGCGTTATATAGCTCTCATTCTCAAGCATCAATTTCAGCAATAAAATCTCCAAAATACCTGAATGTGCTTTGAAATTGATACATATAAATGGGGCTACTTTAGCCATTCCACAAAATTTAAGGGGGGGAAAAATCAAATAATTAAGACGTAAAAAGAGGTATAGATAAAAGTGGCATGTATGGCCATAATTTGTCCTATGGAAACAAAGCAAACTCAACCAACCATATCCTCATTAGCCTTCCTGGATCCCCAGAAACTACATAAATCTTATTGAAGGTTAATAGTAAAAGGAACAAGGAGAATCCTTAAGAGTATAAACCTCAATGCAGTTTATGTGTTATGTGGTCTTCATTTTAGTACTCAGTTGAGAGCTTTAGTTTCATTTCTTTGGACAAAAATCAATACACTGAAAACTTGATGGTGGTCCTAAGCCTTCAAGTTGTCCAGTTTAGGCCTTCTCCTCCTCAACATTTTCCATTGCATAGCCATAGAGCAAGCAAAGGAAATATTATTCGATGTGGGATTGCAGAGCCATCAGGAGAGCCAGCTCCTTTAGGACAAAAAACAAAGTATAATGATGGGTTTTTTGAGAGGGCATTCATGACACTCTTTGCTAGGAAGATGGAGAAGTTCGCAGCTCCTGCAAAAGCTGGGACAGAAACTAAGAAGAATGGGTGGTGGGATCATGATTATGAGAGTTTTGTGGAAGTGTCTAAGAGAGTAATGCAAGGAAGGTCTCGCATGCAGCAACAGCAAGTGGTTCGTGAGGTGCTCTTGTCTATGCTCCCTCCAGGTGCGCCTGCTCAGGTGGATAATGAATAATGCTTATATTTTCAGTTCTCTCACTTGGTTTCAGTTGGTGTTTACATGTTTTTTTAAATGGTTTATGGTCAATAACACATAGAAGATACGGTAGTTGGCATAAAACAGGATTCTCTCCATTTGTCTTGGAATAGTCCATTTCACAATTATAATTTTATTTCCTGAATCTAATAATATTCTTCAGATTGTCGCGTCATATAAAATTTTAAATGAAGTTGACACTAGATACAACTTTGACTTATTATGTTTCATCTATTCAAATAGAGATTATCATGGTTTGTCCTGGTATATCTGAAGTGCGAATGAGAGTATTATTTCTAATTAGAAATACTAAATTACTAAACCTTGTTACAACTCATATAAGATATAGCTTGACTCAGTTTATTGTTGCTGTAGTTCAAGAATTTATTTCCTCCAACAAAGTGGGCTGCAGAATTCAATGCAGCATTGACAGTGCCCTTCTTCCAGTGGTTAGTTGGGCCATCTGAGGTAATTATGCTGCCACATTCTCTTATATATTCATAAACATGTATTCCTCAAGTAAGAATTCTCACAAATTTAGCAATGTGCACACTTATTCCCATTGGAAGAATTATGCCATATAGAATATTAAAAGTTTAGTTGTACATATCCAAGTTAATTTCCTTTTAAACTTGATACTAGAATTAAGGACACTTGTTTTTCATTCTTCACTTATATGAATTACATGCATGCCCAGCTTGACATTTGTCATCTTTTATTTTGAGATTTCTGTGCTGCTTCTTTTAGTGTCCTTTATATTATATTATTTTGGTGAGCATGCGTCCACTAGGTTGTGGAAGTAGAGGTAGATGGGGTGAAGCAACAGAGTGGAGTTCTTATAAAGAAGTGCAGGTAAAATCAAAGTTCTAAGAAATAATTTAACTTTCATTTTACATTAAACATTGAAAATAGAAGGTTCCAAGTTTCCTTTCTTTCGATCCTTTCTGGCAGCAGTCAAATGAAGCAGCATTCTTAAAGGAGAAGAAATCATTATTAGAAGATCTTATCATATAGAATAAAAAACTAACAATGATTTTCCAATTTTGACATTCTTCCCCACCAAGGTATCTGGAGAACAGCGGGTGTGTAGGAATGTGCGTGAACATGTGCAAGTTTCCTACTCAAGATTTCTTCACCAATGAATTTGGGCTTCCATTAACCATGATACCAAGTATGTCACCTTATATCTTTGGTCTACTGATTGGTCAGAAAATTTTCCTTTTCTATTGAAATCCTATAAAGAGATCTATTGTTCTGTAGTAAATATCAGTTTCTATGGTCTCAAATACATGGTGAAAACTGTATCTCAATAATCATTCATCACTCCCACCCACACCCGAAGATGAAAAAAATAATTGTGTTCTGGATTATTTAGGCAGATTCTTACTTAATGTATCCACTTTTCCATGTTCATCTCAGATTTTGAAGATATGAGTTGCGAAATGGTGTACGGCCAAGTTCCACCCCCATTTGAAGAGGATCCTGTGTCCAAACAGCCTTGTTATGCAGATATTTGTAAGTTTGTAAAATTTCTATTATGTGGTCCATGGCATTTAAAATTTTTCTGTTTCCTAACTATAGCAACATTTGCAGGCTCCATCTCAAATCCCAGCTCCAGTGTTTGTCCTAAACTACAAGCCTGAGACTGATATTTCACTCTTTTTGATATCTCCTATTGGAGAATTAGATATTTCACTCTTTTTGTGATTTCACTGTACAGATATTGTGTTCTTGGTTTGTATTAAAGAAACATTTATGATATACATTACAGCTGTCACAGGGGTGATTGTGCCCTTCCATCTATTAACAAATTGTACAAGTTTTCTCCCATATATCAGAGAAAAGTAAGAATTAAAAATGGTAGCATCCAACACATTGAAATTTAATCAGGTTTAATAATACATCTATACTCATGCTCTTTCCTAGACAATAGATAGGAAATCCTGTATTTAGAGCCAGAGGACTCCATCATATGAACATAAATTTATCAGACAGCTTCTAATCAATATTCAAAACTAAAGAAATGGCAGTGAGACCTGTATTTGTCAAGGCTTTACAATGCCTCAATCTAGAGAATGTTTAGGTGAAATATACAAAGTACTCTACTCAAGATAGACAGTAGCAAAGTGAGTTCTCTTGATGCTGCAGGAGGAAAATTCATCTCTTTGAAGTTAGAATTCTCTGCAATGAGTTTCTGTTTTCCACAGCATGAGATAAGGAAGTTCATTAGTATGCTACAAATAGTATTAACGTCTTCTTGAAATAGTTCTAGCAATTTCTTTGTCATATTGTCGTACCTTTGCTTGAGTAGTATCCTTACAGGTGCATACATACATAGTTGATTGGAGAAGAATGAATGAAATGAGTACCAAGCACATAGCTATTAAGTTTCAAAACACTGGATAGTCAACATCTCTCTCCTCCTCTGTCCCCAAATTGCTAAATTCTGTTTGTCTAATGCCAATATACTTCCCTACAAAATTGGGGAACCAAATCATTGCAAAGTGATGAAATGCCCAAGACTGCTGCTGACTTGTTAGTAGTTACTGGTCCAGTACCAGCAACACATGATTCTTGATGTGGTGTTGATATAGTAGGCAAATCATCTCTTTAGCTATCTGTGAAATTGAAGGGGATATACAATTTTTTTTCTTTTTTGGCTGAATGCAAGGGAAGTACAACAGATGCAGGAAGCGGCCTGCCTTTTACTGTTGATGCATGGAAAATATTTTGGCTCTCCTGCAGTCCAAAGATGTAGGGGACATTCAAATGTGCAAGAAGGCAACTCTAGCATTAAGAAAAAAATTCCTGTCTTTTGTCCGGAAATGTAGGGGTCATTCAAACTTGCAAGGAGGCAATTTTAACATTAAGAAACAAACATTTTTTGGCAGTTGCATTGGTCGGTAAAAGACAAAATTATTATAGGAATAAATTCACCAAGCAAGCAAAACCAAAACCCATCAGATAAGGAACTTCAATGATATACTAATGCTGAAAGTATCTTCAAGGATAATATATCCATTTTAGGTCTCAAATTCTTCATTGGATTTTTTTCAAATTTGTCTGATGTTTTTCGGCCTTTTGTTAATCGAATATTTCAAAAACAAATTCTAATGCCAACAAGTAACAAACTTATGATTTCAAATCTATTGCTGCAAAGAGAAACAAATATGTATTGCTCAAAGCAGTATCGTTTTCTTTAGTCAAAAACAGTCCCTCAGAATTTTCATAAAACAACAGAAGTCATTACACTGCTATTCTCTCAAGTGCACCCTATATATGAACAATGAACCATAAAATCAACATATTTGATCGTCTCACAATTTTATTTTTTTATTGATAAGTTTGGTTCGCTATAATGTGTCATTAATGTAATGCACGTTACAATGATGTGACATTAAGGTTTTTAGTTTATTTTATTTTTTTCTAACATTATCATAGTCTAAAATTACAAAATATATTACATCATTTTAATCTCATCACCTTCCTAAACAATATAATGTTTTATTCTTGTATTGAAATTACATTAATGTAAGATTACAATAATGTAATATTACAGTATAATGTGACATCACGGCAAACCATACGCCCGCCTAAGTTATACACACATCCTGTGAGTCTTAAACCAGCGATCTCAATTTCCACCTTACTGATACACAAAGAGAAGGTACCAATTAAGTTATAACTCCTTGGTCACAATCTGAATTCTACCATATCGAATCAAATGGAATTCACATGTGAAATATTTCTACTACCAAAGTCATGAATGGAGAAAGCAACCAAGGGTCACTGCCATCACGGCCATCTATGATACTGCATGTTTTTCAAAACAGAATCCTATTTTGGCTGCTCATGGTCTTCCAAAAGTCCAAAAATCATGCCGCACCTTTCTGACTCTCTCATGAAATTGCAAATAAGATTATGGTATTTTTTTCCACCGAAAGAATTGTAAAATACTTGACCATCCTCGTGATAATATAGTATACTCAATAAACTCAATAAACCTAGTCACATGATATAAGGAATTATGTTTGCTCTCTCTCTCTCTCTCTCTAGTGGCGCTTTAACTAAAAAAAACTGTGCATTCATGTTGCTTTATAACCTCTTCCACCTCTGCTCACATTTTCGACTTTTTTGCCTCGGTGGCACACGTGATTCACTTTTCTACGTATCCGTGACTTAAGTTGCAATGGACAAAATATGTTTGTCCAAAATTCAAAACACTACTGCGCCTTAAATTATGGCATCAAATGTTCAAGCAGTTTGTAGAAGACTTTTGATTGAATCTTTCTCTGTGCAAAACCCTGAAAAAAATGAAGAGAATTAACTATAACTGCAGGGTACACTTTTTTTTTTTTTTAATTTATATTCACAATCATTGACATGGCTTGTATTGATTGTTGCCTAATAAAAATGATATCAACTATAGACACACAAGAAAGAAAATGATATTGTTCCAATCAAAATATGCTAGGTCCGAAATTGTGAAATAAAGTAACGAAAATAATTCTTATCAAAAAATAAAAATAAAAAAATTATGAAAATAATTGTGTCTCTAACGTGATTATATTCTCTGCCATATCCTAATTTTGTCATTTTGTGAGTCATGACTTTCAGACTTCAGTTTCTTATATCCTACAGGGAAGATAAAGTTTGTTTGTCCCCACAATTAAATGTCCGGTTCAGCGCAGTTGATCCCGTGATAAAGCATGAGACAAGTGCAATTTCAACGACCAACGAACATCCTAACTTCCCTCTTCTTGTTTTTTCTTTTTTTTCATTTTTTAATTGTATTTTTTTGCTAAACTTCCCGCTTTACCTTGGTCTATAAATTTCAGCCCTATCTCAAATTTTTTTCAAGCCCACAAGTCTCTTAAACCACCAGCATTAGACTAGAACATTGAGGCTTTAAGGATTAAGCAAAGAAAAATATATGGCTTCTGCCACCACATTTACCATGATGATGCACATTCTGTGCTTAACTCTTTGTTCCCTCAGTTTATTTTGCTCTGCCTTCACTTCTCAAGATTACTCTAACGCTCTTGAGAAATCCATCCTCTTCTTTGAGGGGCAGAGGTCTGGAAAATTGCCTTCAAACCAAAGGCTCACATGGAGGGGCGATTCCGGGCAGTCGGATGGCTCTTCTTATCATGTAACAATAATTCTACTGTGGTTTGTCATTGTTGAATTTAAAATAACTACCAATCACTTGTTCCAGTCTCCATAGAAGTGGGAGTTTTGTGCATTGGGTATAACTTTATATTTTTTTAGTATGTACTATAAACAAATGACTGAATGTTTTCTTGCTTGTGGATATATTTCAGGTGGACCTAGTAGGAGGTTATTATGATGCAGGAGATAATGTCAAGTTTGGCCTACCAATGGCCTTCACCACTACATTATTAGCATGGAGTGTGATTGAGTTTGGTAGCTCAATGCACAACCAGATTGAGAATGCCAGAGCTGCCATCAAATGGAGTACTGATTATCTTTTAAAAGCAGCCACTGCAGCCCCTAACACCTTATATGTCCAAGTGAGCAAAAGCAACATGCTCTTAAGCACCAACAAAGAATATGGTTAATTCAGCAAAATGGTGTAAAATATATCAAACATAATTATATACTTAGATGCTATATACAAACTCAAACCAAGGGTGAATCCTAACATTACAGTTAATGCTAGTTGGCAAAATGGAAGAATACAACTTTGACATGGCATAAATAGATTTTTTACTACATCAAAGCATGGCAAAAACGAACATAATAAAAGAGATAACCTTATCTACATCATTCTTAGTTTTGAAGAAAAGGGCTCAAAAGCTTATGGCTTGGTGCTGAATGGTGCAGGTGGGAGATCCAAACATGGATCATCGGTGCTGGGAGAGGCCTGAAGATATGGACACGCCACGCAACGTTTATAAGGTATCTGATCAAAACCCAGGGTCTGATGTAGCAGCAGAGACGGCCGCTGCACTGGCTGCAGCTTCAATAGTCTTCAAAGATTCTGACCCTTCTTACTCTGCAAAATTGCTTCATACAGCCATGCAAGTAAATATCCTGACAAATTACATTCATTGTTTACCAGTTCTCTGTTTCATCCACTTAATTAACAAGCAATTGCTCTTCACAATGATGCAGGTATTTGATTTTGCAGATAGGCATAGAGGTTCTTATAGTGACTCTCTCAATTCAGTTGTCTGCCCATTTTACTGTTCTTACTCAGGCTACCATGTAAGATTATTACATTTGCTTCTAGCTTTGTTTATACTTCGCCAAGTTCTTGACCCCAGTTTTATCAATTAGGATGAGCTTCTCTGGGGTGCTTCATGGATTCATAGAGCCTCACAGAACAGCTCATACTTGGCTTACATTCAGTCCAATGGCCACACTTTGGGCGCGGATGATGATGACTATTCCTTCAGTTGGGATGACAAGCGACCTGGGACCAAAGTTCTACTTTCCAAGGTCTTATTCCAAAACTCAGCTGATGGTACTTCTGCACTATTTTCAAGGTCTTAAAAAATAACCTTTGTTGGAACTCTCCTCAGGATTTTCTAGAGAGAACTACTCAAGAATTCCAGATATACAAAGCACACTCAGACAATTACATATGCTCCCTAATTCCAGGAACATCAAGTTTCCAGGCGCAATATACCCCTGGTGAGCAACCTCCTTCCCTTTCTCCTCTTTTGCCATATTGAAATGCCAATGGTATGGGTGCAGCTCCTTTGTCCAAACAACAATTACAGCACTTTACACCACAGTATAGGGAGGCCAGTCATCATCTCAACAAAAAAAGTTTGTGCCAAAACCCAATGTACAAAACTCCCACTTTTGCAGAGTCTACGAAAGGCGATTGGTAAACAGCCTTACCCCAAAAACAATTTTGGTGTGGCTGATTCCCAATTGTCATCATCTTGATAAAGATGATAATTTCTTCTTTTACGGTTACTCCCCATGCTGTGATGTGAAGTAAAACAAATTTCCCCGGCAGGGAGACGCACCTCAATGGTAAAATGGTTGCCTAATACTTGAATTTTCAGGGGGACTGCTCTACAAAGCAAGTGAGAGCAATCTGCAGTATGTTACTTCCACAGCTTTCCTCCTCCTGACATATGCCAAGTATCTTAGCTCCAATGGAGGAGTTGCCACGTGTAGTGGTTCAACAGTCACTGCAGAAAATCTCATCTCACACGCAAAGAAGCAAGTTGACTACATTTTAGGTGATAATCCAGCAAAGATGTCTTACATGGTGGGGTTTGGGGAGAAGTACCCTCAACATGCCCACCATAGGGGCTCCTCTCTACCATCTATACATGCACACCCTGATCATATTGCCTGCAACAATGGATTTCAATACCTCTACTCTAGCTCACCCAATCCAAATGTCCTTGCTGGCGCCATAGTCGGCGGTCCTGATAACAAAGATAGTTTCTCTGATGACCGGAATAACTATCAGCAGGCTGAGCCAGCTACATATATAAATGCACCATTTGTTGGTGCTGTTGCTTTCTTCTCGGCCAACCCCACTACAAAGTAGTTACATCTTCATTTTCTCTCTTAAGGAATAGTATGTGTCCCATGTAAGTCCTAAATTTCGAGGAAGTGGTATTGCAGAGAAAATATGCTACCACTTACAAAGAAAGTTTAAGTGACTACTAAAATTCAGTACTCTTACCTTCTTGTGCTACCTCTGAAACTTACCAAAGGTTCTTCAAATGATCGCACTTGGCATGTAATGGAAGTGAATTAATAAGAAACACTTCTGATCTGCATATTAAACAACAAAATACATTACTAATTGGTAATCAGACCTTGATTAAACGCAAGTAACCAACGTACTTGATGATAAGCGCAATAAGGAAACCATTGACATCATGGTATGCCCATTATTGGATTTAATCAACACTACTGAGTCATAATGGATATGGTTTTCAATTAAACAAGAAATACTCTTAACAATGAGCATATGCTTGGTCACTATCACAGTCACAGAAATCTAATCCATTATCAAACCCATCTATATTGGAGTCTAGACTGTCTAGTACTTAATCTTTACTAGCATGGACCTAGAGCTTACCTCAAGGGCATTAATGCTCTATAGTAAACCAGCTAAGCTACATAATTGAGCATTGATAAATATTAGGAAGGCCCTGAATTCGAATTAAATCATCATGCTGAATCCTTATAAACCATTTGTGTCAGAACATATCATTATGTTTGAAACCTAAACTTCATTGTTTACACTGAACGAAAATGTTAATGAACATAAAAGCATTACTGAAAATAGAAAAAGTTTTACACTGTCGAATGAAAAACTCTTGAATTAGAAAATAGAAATCAAGTAGAAAAAGAATTCGCAGATCCTGAATTGTCTCTCTCAAACCAAGAAAAAGATGTTGAACAAGATTCTTGGCCTCCTCGTTCAATTCTTTCAACCTCGTTGGATCCTTTTTCCTCGAGAATCTCCTCCCTTTCTTCCACTCCGCCCCGAAAAGTAACTGGAGCTCAACAAAATCTTAATCTCAAAATTTGGTCCGACATTCCACGATAAAATAGAAAAAAAAAAACGAACCGTCAGGTCCATCATGCCAAAAGTCCAAGGACTCGTTGAAACTTGGAAGGTTCAAATTAAATTTGTAAACAAATTCTAGGGAATGAATACTTCCGTTTGGATTGAGTTTATTTTTGCTAAAACTGAAAACATTGTAACAAAATTATTTTTAAATGTGTGAATAGTGCCGTGAGACCCATTTTTAATGAAAAAGTTACTAAAAAGTGGAATTTGTGTGTTCGTGAACAGTGCACTCCTGCACTGTTCACGATTGACTTGGTCAAATAGTGCGGCTGAAAACTTGCGTTTCTCAACAGCCTTGCGTTACCTCCAGCTTCAGCATGCACGTGGGTCCCAGCTTCAGCAAAACGCAAATGCAGATTGAAAACGCTGGATTAAGTTGAATCCAAACGCTCACTTGGTGAACGTTTGCATCCCAAGTCCAGCATTCACGTTTTGCTTTTCTTTTCTTTTCTTTCTTTTTGACCAACATCTCTTGCACTGTTTATGCGACATGAACAATGCATCAAGACAAATGAACAGTGTTTTGTGAGTGTGAACAGTAACAAGAAATTATTTTTTTATTATTTTCAGTTTTTAACAAAATAAACGATATCCAAACGCACCTTGGAGTATGCTTGTAATCGGCTTATAAGTTTAATTTTTAATTTTTAGTTTTTTTTTTAGTTTTTATGTATAGTTTTTTTTAAATTTCACTTTTTTCGTTTTTTTTTTTTAATTTTTCAAATTTTTTTTAAGGTACAAGTATATTTTAGCATACTTTTAGCCAAAAAAATTTCAGTAAAAAGCTAAATAAA
This sequence comes from Quercus robur, assembly GCF_932294415.1. NCBI lineage: Eukaryota > Viridiplantae > Streptophyta > Magnoliopsida > Fagales > Fagaceae > Quercus > Quercus robur. Next base: position 28,716,892 of record NC_065535.1, on the reverse strand, counting down.
CTGTTTTCAAACAAACACTTAGTATGAAAATGAAATGCTATTTACAATTTGCAATCCAAGTAGCATTTGAATTTCCACATAAGTGTTGCACTAGCACAAAATTTGGCTCTTATAGGACATGATCACCAATAGATTAATATAAAACATGATTCATATATTTTATCATATCATATCATAAAAGTTAGACTTAGAAGTCGAGATTATGCCTAGTGGCTTCACTAAATTGTAGAATTTTTTTTATAGATTTAAAAAAAAAATAGATATATATATATTTTTTATGTTCTTATCTTCTTCTTCTATAATTTCTAAGTTGATAAAAATTTTAATTTAAAATCTCTTCTTTGGATAAAGTTTAATAGACACAAAAACTTAATAATTTAATATCAACTTAACTTCTTCTCATCCATCAAAAAAAAAAAATTCCTCTTCTTTTTTTTTCCCCTTTTTTTTTATTTCCACGGTTTGTCAATTAGTTGTTCTTCTTTTTTCTTTTCTTTTCTTTTTTCTTTTTCTTTTTTAATATTTAGATAGACACCATTATTTTTAGGTTTTGTTGATGATAAATTTTAATAGGGACAATAGGATTACGTTTTCTTTCTTCTTCTTGTTTTCACTTTTCTTTTATCTCTACATTTTGTCTCATACACCACTGTTATTATTATCTATTCTACTATTTTAAGGGCTTCTCCTGTTTAAAATTCTCACTTATTTGGTTTAAAAATGCCTTTACACCCTTATGATTAAGTAGAGACAAAACTAAATGACAATCAGATAAAAATACAACTCTAACTCTCACTAAAACATTACCTAAAAAATAGGGTCAATCTCCCGTTAATTTTCAAATTGCTTTATCTACCTATAAATTAGATTTTCAAAATAAAAATTATATACAAAAAATAAAAACACAGGTTTTTTTTTTTTTTTTTTGGCTACCAAAAAAAAAAAAAAAAAAAAAAAAAAGAGAAGAAAAAGAAGAAAGCCTCATCCCACGTGCAAAGCATGTGTGATGAGACTAGTACCTTAATAATTGGGTTTAATTGTTTTCTATTTGTACCTTTTTTATTTAAAGTTTTTAAACATACAGTTGCATTTAAAAAAAAATTATTTTCTCCTTCTCCTATAATTCTAAATTGAGGATAAAATTTTACTAGAAGATATAAATTTGATTTTAACAAAGGGATAATCTAAACGATATATGTTATGAAAGCATAGATGAACTCAACCATCGGTCTTTACATCTAATCATGGGCGGCATTAGATAGAGTTCAGGGGGTTCAAATGAACCCCCTGAGCTGGAATGTATTTTTATAATATATAATATCTTTTATATTTTATTTTTGATTTGTCTTCCTAAATGAAAATTTGAACACCCTGAACTTTTTTAAATTCAGTTGAAATAAGGTTAAATGTGATTTTTTTAGCAAAATCTTGATCTTTTTAAACACACAATAAAAGCCCAACAACAAAAGTAAAAACTTGTTCATCTTAATCCTCAAAAAAAGCCTATTTAGATCTTAAGTACACATTTGTTTAGTTTACAATGTAATTCTTATATTGATAGTACAATGTAAACATATAATTGTCCTAAACTAATAGATAAATTTTTTTTTAAAATAGATTCAACTTATGGCGTTCGCTCATAATGATAGTTCTTTATTATTAGACTAAGATACCAATCGGTTTTTGGTGTAACTGGGAATTAAACCCTAAATCTCTTATTCAACCATCAGAAACTTTACTAGTTGAGTTAATTGAAACCCACATAAATAAAAGTATTTTAAGTAGTGATAATTAAAGTTCACTTAATGAAAATTATTAATATGTTCATTGTATTAAAAAAAAATTATGTCAAATGAACTTATAGTTTATCTTTTATTCTTTTGCTAGTACATAACAAATTTGTAATAAAAAATCTTCATAAAGTGTAAGATTCATCTCTTACCCAAATTACATCTTTTTATTGACCCCCCAAGAAAAAAATCTTGGAGCCTCCATTGCATCTAATGGATGTTATATCTACTAAAGGCTCCCTTTTTTTCTTCTCCAAAAAAAAAAAAAAAAAAAAAAAAAGGCCTATCTTTTTTTAATATTAATATCTACTCTTTGATGATAGGAGATTTTCTCCCTTTTGTGAATCATTGTTGGTGGCTCAAAGGTTTTCTTTGAAACCTTCTTTTATAGAAACTCTCCAAATTAAATATGAAAAGTTGAAAACAAGGTAACCTCTACCCTATTTTTGTCTCATACGTATATGATTTTGCATTTTTGTTTTTTATTATGTGAAAATCTAGCTAGGTTTGTAGGAATTAAATTCTTGTGAGTTATAGTAAAATTGCAATTCCTATTTAGCTTAGATTCTAATCTGTCATTTGCAATATATATATATATATATATATATATATAAGCCCATTATAATTTTAATCCTGCAGTCAATTATCTCCAACTCAAAAGCAAGTTCATGAATCTCTGATTGTTGGTTCATGCTAAAAAAAAAAAAGGAAATTAAAGGTGAGAAATGAAAAAAAAAAAAAAAAAAAAAAGAAAAAAGAAACAAACAAACAAAACAAAACAAAGTGAGGTCGTATTTTTTGTCATGCGTTTTATGTCTTATTAGAGCTTTATTTAAAAATTTTGAGAGAATTAAAGAAAATGACAGAAATTATGTAGCTCTAGGTCTGAAAATCATTCTTTCTACCACACTATTGTGGTGGGTAAAATATATTATTTGATTTTGAATCCTTGCCAAATTTTCTAGGAGTTGTAGGATTTCTATGAACAAGTAGCATCTACGTATGGTTCATGATCCATATATATTGATTAGATATGTAAAGACTAAAGAGAACATAAACATCTATATAAGATAAAAGATTACGCGTCTATGTTTTTCTTTATTATATGTTTATTAATTTGATATGACTAATAAGGGAGGATGCTTATTTAAACCTTTTATTATAAATGGAATGCCAAGATTAATACCCAATTTCAATTTTTTTTAATAAATTACTAGATTTGAAATACTCTTCACTCTCCAGGACAACCATTCAATTCTTATGCAATTAAGTCTCTCCCTATTAGAAGTACTTCTATTTTTTTTAATGTCTTTTTTTTTTTTTTTTTTCAAGATTTTTGTATATTGGTTACCCATATATTATTAGTTATTCCATTCTAACTCTTTGTATTTCTTAAAACATATATTATTATCCACTATCCAGCATATCTTTAGTCACCCATTTTGGTTTGGAATCTTGGATTCATTTTCCTTGTTGGCCACTTCCCACTTTCCCAGTTTTCCCGCAAAGCTAGCCACCCCATTTTCCCTATCCTACCCCCAACCGACAAAGCCCTTTCCTTTTGGTAACCCCGTAATTCCGTCTCAAACGGTACCACGTTTCGTAATCACACCAAAAAAAAAAAAAAAAACACTCTTGGTCAAAAAACACAGTTGTGTTCCTGATTTTTGTTCAAATTCTATTTTAGTCTCTTAATTTTAAGTAAATTACAACTTAGTCCTAAAAATGTTAAATTTCGTTTTCCTTTTTTTTTTTTAGGATCGTTTTCCCATCCTTAATTCCATATGTCTTCAAATAAATTGAATTTGTGATGGATGGACATGATATCTGTATCTACATCATATATTAATATTATACAATATAAAATTATTTGATTTATTTTTTATACAACCATGTTATTTCACATGGCATTTGTTGTATAATAAATTGCATTTTCTATTTTTAGTTGACTTATATTATGCTAACTAGTGTGTAACTTCGTGCACATGCATGAGTACATTTAAAAACAATCACAATCACAATTTATATATATATATATATATATATGATTTAAAATCTAATTGGATCTAGACTCTTCGGTTTTTGCACCCAATAATTTACTAGCTACAAAAATTAAAAAAATTAGATAGGACACATGGCGCAAAATTGAACTTCAATTTAGAATGTAATTGAATTTAGACTATTTGATTTTTGCACATAATAATTCACTTGACACACAAATTTAAAAATTAAATGAGACACGTGACACAAAATTAAACTCCAATTTTGAATTTAATTGATTTTCTCTTGGTTTTGCATATTAATATATATATATATATATAAGTTATAATTAGTTTTAAATTTTCATATTCTTTTCACATAATCTATATATCTATATATATAATAATAAGTGAAACTGAGAAAAACTCAAATTAGAATTCCAAATTAGAGTTCCAATTTTGCGCTATGTGTCCTAATTATTTATTCTTAAAGAGTTTTATTTTTTAATTTTAGAATCAAATGGGAGACCACGTCATAAATATTCATCCAAGTGAGTTATTAATTACAAAAATCAAAGAGTCTAAAATAAATAAATCGTAAAAAAAAAGTGTTTAACAATAATTTTTTAAAAAAAATAGACAATTTACATTTTATAACTAATAATATCCTTACAAATTTTTTTTATAAAAAGTTAACAAAATATAAAAATAACTATCAATAATATTTAAATTATATATATAGGAATTATATTATGCATATTTTTCTTTTCTTTTCTTTTCTTTTTTTGAGAAAGAAGACTTGAATTTTATTCAATTAAGGCATGTATGCTTGATAAACATTCAACAATGGACTGAAACATTCTTCATCTATACATAATAACCTGTGATATGATGTGCATATCTATCCAGATTGTAAGCTACTTTGTCACCTTCCCTACCAACATGTTGGAACCTAACCCCATTAAACCGATTCGCCAAATTTTGTGCATCCTGGATCAGCAAGCCATAAGTTGCAAATGGTTGTGATGGATCTGTTAAAGCCTTTATGACAATTTCACAATCACCTTCAAAGATAACTCTGTCAAAACCCAGCTCGGAGGAGAGTTCAATGGCTCAGATGGTTGCCAAGGCTTCCATTTCCACCACTGAAGACATGAGCTGAATGTTCTGTGAAGCAGATGCCATTACCAACCCCTTGCTGTCACGCCAAATGACACCGATACCTGCTCTTTCATCCTCTTGGAACGTTACTGCATCAAAGTTTGCTTTATACCAGCCATCTGGAGGAGGTGATCACCTTGCACCTAATCTGACCGAGTACCTTGTGCTGATTGTCCGTTGCTGAGCTGCCCTGTACTCCATCAATGCCTCATATGCTCTCTGTGCTATCAGATACAAAGGAAAGCCTGGAGGAGTTGTTCTAACCTTATTTCTCCTGAACCAAACAGTCCAAACTTGCGTTGCAAATAGTTCCACATTGCACTCCGAATTAAGGACATGTAGGAGCAATTGTGGAAAGTCATGGAATGTCATGTCTTTGAAACTCCATTGGTTATCTTCATTCCACACCTGTGCTAGCTTTGGACAAGACCAAAGTGCATGGAGCACGGTCTCCTCATGTTGCGAACATAGAGGACATTGTGGATCATCAACCACATAGCGGCATTCCTACAAGTTCTCCACAGGAAATTTCAAACTTTACAAGGCAAAGACAATTTCCATATATTTTTACCGCATGGTCTTAGCATCTCGGTATTGTTTTGTCTCAAAGGAAGGACTGATCTTGCTTCAGTTTTGAGGAAAAAATACCCAGACCTGACCGTGTACTCACCAGATTGAACAAAAGGCCAGAATAGAGTGTCATTTGCGGTGTATCGGCTGAGTGGAATTCTCTATATTAGCTCTGATTCCTCAGCGATGAAAGAGTTCTGCAACAACCTATGATCCCATAATTGCCTAGTGACAGGATTTATGAAGGAACTCACCATGGCTTCTTGCAATTCTGCCATGAGGGGTCCATCGACTAATGGAGTATGTACAAAGGGCAGCCATTTGTCGCCCCATATTTTGATTTTTTCCCCATCACCAACTCTCCACTTAGCACCTGGCCGGATAACCTCCCTTCCCCTCGAAATACTCCTCCAAGCATATGAACCACCATGACCTTCCTTAGCTTCTAGAATTGAACAATTGGAAAAGAACTTTGATTTGAATACTTTGTAAAACAAGGAATTTTGGTTTTGCAACAACCTCCAAGTCTACTTAGCCAAGAGAGCATCGTTGAACAAAGCTAATTCCTTAAAGCCCATACCACCTTTGGATTTTGGTTCACACATATCCTTCCATTTAACCCAATGAATCATCCTTCGATCACCCCTTTGTCGGCACCAAAACCTTCGAATGAGCTTTTCAATTTCATCACAAAGGCCCATTGGGAGCTTAAAACAACTCATTGTGAATGTGGGGATTGCTTGCACCACCACCTTGATCAACACTTCCCTCCCTGCTTGTGAAAGCAATTTTTCTTCCCAACCCTGCAACTTCCTCCACACTCTCTCTTTTATATAATCAAAACTCGTCTTTTTGTGTCTCCCCACTAGTGAGGGTAAACCCAGATATTTGTCATAATGCAAAATTTCAAGAACCCCCAAAGGTTCTTTATTTCCATCCTCTTGGCCTCGGTAGTGGACTTGCTAAAAAAGATGGAAGTTTTGTCTCGGTTAATTTTTTGCCCCGACAAACTTTCATAGGAAGCCAAAATTTCTAACACATTTTGACATTCACTTCTGCTAGACCTGCAAAACAATAAGCTATCATCTACAAAGAGCAAATGGGTTAGTTTTGGACCTCCCCTATTTAGGGCAAATCCATGGATAAGGCCTTCCCTTTCGGCCTTCACAATAAGACTATTAAGTCCTTCCATGCATAATAAAAATAGGAAGGGGGATAGGGGGTCTCCTTGGCGAATACCCCTTGAAGGTTGAATCAAACCCTTTGGCTCCCCATTTACAAGCACTGAATATGACACTGTTTTGACACAAGTCATCATAAGAGCAATCCGTTGTTCATTGAAACCCATCCTTCTCATCAATTCCTCCAAAAAACTCCACTTCACTCTATCATAGTCCTTACTCATATCCAATTTTACCGCCATATAACCTGATTTGCTAGATTTATGGATATTCATGCTATGCAAAGTTTCAAATGCAACAAGAATATTATCCGAAATCAAGTGGTGTTTGGTAAAAGTACTTTGGTGTTCTGTTATTATGGATGGTAAAATTTTCTTTAACCTGTTTGCGAGTACTTTAGAAAATATTTTGTAAAGAACATTGCATAGGCTAATAGGATGGTAATCAGTGACAGCCAAAGGGTTCTTTGTTTTTGGGATTAGAGTTATAAAGGTGTGATTTAGGGGGTGGTGTATAGTGGTAGAATTTAGCATGGACAAAATTGTTTTAGAAACATCATCACCAACAAGACTCCAATAATTTTGATAGAAAAGAGGGGGCATACTATCAGGGCCAGGAGCTTTTAGGGGAGCCATTTGTTTAAGTGCTTCTTCAACCTCCACCACCGTGAACTCTTGCAATGGCATTGCATTCATGTCGTCAGTAGCACTTCTTTCCATGTGATTCAAGGCTACCTCCTCCATTGTTCGATTTGAAGAGGCGAAGAGTTGCTGGTATGACTCAATGAAGATCTCGGCAATGTCATTAGGATGAGTGACCCAATCCCCCAAGGAGTTTTGTATGCCCAAAATTCGATTTCCCCAATACCTTTGGGTTGCTCAATTGTGGAAATATTTTGAGTTCATATCTCCACCCACCAACCAAAATGATTTTGCACGCTGCCTCCACATTGTATTTTCTTTGATCAACAATTCATTTATCTCCAATTTCAACTCCCTAACCCAAAAATTACATCCAGTCTACCTTGCCTCCAATTTGGCCTTAGCCAACCACTTTCTTTTCTCCACAATTTCCTTCCTAACATGTCCAAAATTCCTCCTACTCCATTGTGTAAGTTCAATTCCACATTTCTCAATTTTTTTAAGCACTTGAGTCTCGCCCTCATGGTTAGAAGTATTTCTCCATACCACTTCAACTACCCGTCCACACCCTTTATCTGACAGCCACATTTCTTCAAAATGGAAAGGCCTTGACATTGGGGGGGGGGGGGGGGTTGTTATGTCACTTGGAGTGATCCATAAAGGAGAATAATCCGATGTAGTGCATGTAAGGTGATTGACCTTTGTACTGGCAAATTGGGTGAGCCACTCTGGTGTACATAGAGCTCTATCTAGTTTTTCCCAAATCGAATACCCATTACTGTAGTATTTGCTCCATGTAAATTTTGAGCCTGAATGCCCAAGATCAATAAAACCACACTCATCAATTGCATCCTAGAAGAGTTGCATCTAATTATTACTTCTCCTATTTCCACCCAATTTTTCATCACTTCGAACCAACTCATTAAAATCCCATGCACATAACCATGACAATCTGAATTTCTAATTTTAATCTCTAAGCAAGTCCCAAGATTCAACTCGCTTCTTTGTGTCAGGTTCGCCATAGAAACCAGTTAATCTCTACTCATTTTCTTTATTTTTATTGATGGTGGTATTGATATGGTTCTTATCAAAACCCTCCATTGAAATGTCAACTAACTCCCTCCAAAAAAGAACTAACTTGCCTCCTCTAGTGTTTCTTGGTGATATAAACATATTTTCGAATTGAATTTTCCTCTTCACATCTTTTAGCCTTACTTCGTCTGCCCATGTTTCAGCGAATACAATAGAGGGATCTTTTGCCCGCACCATTTTACCAAGCTCATTCCCTGTAAATGGGTTCCCAAGCCCACAATAGTTCCAGACTAAGCAGCTCAAACAACTCCCCCTTATCTTTTGAAACCCGTTGGTGTTTACTTGGTAACTCTAGATGAGACACTCCCCTCCACTTCACACAATTTTTTTTCTCCACTGCCAACCCATTTGCTGCCCTCTCCTTGACCCCCTACCTATTTATTTTTTTTTCCCTGTTGGTGGCTGTGGTAAATTTTTTTCCCCTATGTTGCCCCAATGCCAACCTGTCTAGCTCTTTCCCTCCCATCAAAAATGGCTTGCTTTGCTATTGAATTTAACTGCGAATTAATTACAGTAGTTGGAATTTCCTTAATTTCAGAGTTATTCCCAAAAGCCTTTAAAGCCTTATCAATCTCCCTTATTTTTATATCAAATAATTCTGCTCTGAACCCGAATTTGGAATTAAATATTCGGATTCCATATTAACTTCCTCAGAATTAGGAGCATTAATAGGAGGTGATAATGTTGATATAGAATCTGAAATTAGTTCGTCTTCCTGATTCGGTTGTAACGTTCCTTCCATGTCTACACAATTATTGTTCAGCGCTTCACCCTCTCTAATGCCATCAACGCTCATTAATGCCTCACCATCAACGCTTCTTTCTATCACCCTCTCTACTGATTGCCCTCACCGATGAACTTGACTGCGACTGAACACCATGAAACTCAACATGGGCTCTAGGCTTTGAACGCTCATAATAACCTAGGATGTAAATAACATCCTTCCCTGCTGAGGTATAAGGGGCTACCCTTAATGTGGAATTAAACTGTTGTTGATCTAGAGTAAGAGTTCCCTTACTCTCTATCCACAATTCGCAATTTTTGTTGCTATGGTTCAAGCATCCACACCAAAAACAAAAATTCAGTAGTTGTTCGTATTTGAAGCTAATTCGAATTTTCCTTCCATTCTCCATTGTGATTAGCCTACCCTGACACAGTGGCAGAGAGATATCAATGAGAACTCGAACCCTTATGAAATGTCCACCCACCTCATCAACTACACCCATGGACTTCTATACCTCTCTAATTGTGTCACATATCTCTTCAGCTACCTTTCTCATCATGAAACACACCAAAATGTCATGGACCTGAATCCAAAACACCGTTGTCTTGAAAACTAGATCTCTTACTAGAATATCCAAATTGTACCTTTGTAGCATTACTAGGTGTTTGTCAAAACTCCGGGGTTGATTCTTTAGTATCCAATCCACATCACCTAGATTTTCAAAGACAAATAACACTCGACGCTCCTTATGATTGTGTATCCTGAAACCATTCGTGGACCTCCATAATTGTTTGAAGGTTCTTGCCATGGCTTCCATGTTAAGGAATCGTGGCATTAGGAACTTTGCTACTAGAATGAACTCACCCGTTTGTTGGTCTCTTTGAAGTACAAAGCCTATGTTCTCCCTCTCTGACAGTGTAAATTGACTCCATTTTTCAGCTTAGTCCTTCATACCCGTGGTTGGTAATATGCAAACTGACCGTGTTTCCCTAAACCCCAAAAAAAACAAAACCCCACTAGCTCTAATGGTAACCTTGTTATCTTAGAGATACAAACTATCCTTCGTTGGAAGGGACAGAACACTTTTATTGCCTAAGAGACGAGATGAACTCACTTTCTATCGACAGAGAGACAAAACCCCTATATTATGCATCTTATTATATATCTTTAAGTGTATCCATATATATGCATGAAGTTATAAGTTAGTTATTATAATGTTTATTTATTTATGTATTATTTTTTCATATTAGTTAAAAACTAATTATAACTTATTGGAATTTTGCTACCTTAAGATCGTTATAGTTACACTTGGGTTACTCTCTTGACCTTCCAGGATTAGGTAGACATTAATCCTGCATGGTCTTGCCACTTGTGGAGAGTCTAGAGATTTGTGTTTTTGGTAAACATTCACCTAAGGTTAGTCGCAAGACCCCTTAAGTAGGAGGCATCTCTTCTTTGAAAATGCATTTAAAATGTTGCTTGGTTGAACTCTATTTGTGATTTTTCTTATACGTGACAGCCTCTCACTCTTTATCTACAAAGTTATGTAATTCCTTCTGTTTTAGCACAAATTTTTTTTTTGCTAAAATTCTGCTTTAGCACAATTGAGATGTGGAGAGTAGTTATTCTTTTTAGTCCTAAATGGATTTTGAGTCGTGAAAATAAAATAATTTAAAGCATCTTACTTTTACTGTTTCACACAATTTACAAGGTTCAACAAACAATTAATATTCAACATAAAGGGTAATAGGGTATGGTATTATTTGTAGTAATAATCCTTATATAGCATATAAAAAATCAAAAGATGGTTGAAAGGAAAAAAACTTGATTTGATATGACTTATTTCTATACTTATGAATTTCATTGAAACTATAAATAATACACTCGAAAACTCCTTAGCTCTTCTGACATCAATGGTTGATTGTTTCATTGTTTGGCTAGGATAGGACTACCTTAGAAAGTGATAGTCACAACCCTTATTATTGATATTTGAGATTACCTTAATTACTATGGAATGGAGAAAGGGTTTATTCATAAAAAAATAATAAAATAATAAAAAAGGAGAAAAGCCTTTTCAACTTTCTAACCAAGGTTGGCAACTAAATTCAATCTTCGACACCCCTTAACATAAGAGCATCCGTAGCAGCTAGTGTATAAATTATGCCATTTTACAACACCAAATGCTTACTTTATTATTTTACCACATCATTTTACAACATTTCATTTATCAGATGTTTTATAATTTAATTTTATACATTAAAATAATATTTATTACACATTAAAATAATATATTATCTCCTCCCCCATTATCATCAACAACAGCAACATCAACAACCTACATGGCAGATCAACCGCCACACAACCACCGGCCACCCCACAGATCAACCACCGACCACCAATATCAGCCACTACTACCCCCACACCCAAAAAAAAAAAAAAAACTCAAACAAACACTACAATCAAAACCCGATCAACCAAAATCAACCAACTCGATCAACCCAAACCCAAACCCGATCATCATCATCAACAACAACGACACAACCACCTCCACTGCAACAACGCCGACAGCCACCATCGGCACAAACCTACATCCACTAACACCACCTTATAAAAAAAATAAATTAAAAAAACCACAACTAGAAAAATTGTTGCGGCCACAACCACCAGAAAAACAACAGAACCCACAACCCACCCACCCACAACACCAGAAAAATTGTTGCGGCCACAACCCATTCACCGATTTCGCACCACCGATTCACCGATTCGGAACCCATTCACCGATTTCACACCACCGATTTCGCACAACAGAACCCACCACCACCGATTCGCCCATCACCAGCCAACCCACCCACCACTGAATCTGACCATCGCAACCCACCCACTGCCGAATCGGGTATCAAATCACTGCAAAAAAAAAAAAAAAAAAAAAAAAAAAAAAAAAAAAAAAAAAAAACCACAGCGACAGAGATTAGAGTGAAAGAAGAAAAGGGTGAGAAGAAAAAACTAAGGGTGATGTCTGAGAGAAAGAGGAAAAAACAACGAGATTGAGAAGAAAAAAGAGTGAAAGAAGAAAAGAATGGAGAGGCGTGAGTGTGATGTCTGAGGAAGAAAAGTGAAGAGAGAGGAGAGAGAAAAAGAATAAAAAATAATTAAAATTTATACCACACCATTCCGTACCGTTGCAAATTTGCAACGGTACTGTTCACATGTTGTAAAAATGATGGGATTTAGCACATCTGATATTTGGTGTTTTTTGAGTTTGGTGTGGTAAATGTGCCAAATATTTGGCATTTGACACATTTACCACACCTACTGTGGGTGCTCTAAGAAAGTCATGAATGTCTTACTTTATTAGAACAAAAAACAACCTAAACACTAAAACAATTTTAATTAAATTACTTTTGGTCTTTTCTGAACAAAGTCTAATTAGACAATAGTCTTGTAACTTAACTAACACTTTTTAGTGTTTCTAACTAAAACATTTAGGGTTCAAATTCTCCCACCCTCAACTATAAATGCATAAAAAATAAAAAATAAAAAGTCTAATTTAATTCCGTTGTTGCATATGGGTTGAGTTCAGGTTATACTTCTGATGTAATTTTTAGTAATGTTACACCACTCAGTATTATTTAATTCGCTATGAATTTTAACAAATCAATCATTGAATTATATTATCTTTGTGCATTCTTCATGCCTACAAAATTTCAAGATAATTAAATATTAATAGTCATGTTATCAATCAATTATTTAAATTTAAGTTTTTGTAGTTTAAAATAATGCATAAAAAATGAGTTTATGGATTGAATAATAAATAAAAATTGATTAGCATGAATATTGGTATGCATGTTAAGAACATATAGAACATGTATTTCAACAGTGGAATTTTTAAAATATGAATTCAATAACAAATTATTAGATGATGTAACGTTGTTTATAATTACACTATGTGTACCTTGAATCCTACCCTATACACACACACGTGTGGGTGTTTTTTTTTTTTTTTGGTTAATTTGCCTTTTATGTCTTAATAAATATTTATACATGTATCTTGTATACATAATTTTTGATACGTTTAGACCATCATACATATTATTGATTGAGTCCTTTTAAGAATAGAATAAAAATTCATAATAATTTTACAACATTTCCAAATTAGTCTACCACTTCACACACAAGCCATTTAAAAAAAAAATTTAAATGACAAACTGTAATGAGCCCAAACATGAAGTGGTAGGCTAATTTTAAAAAAATTGTAAAATTATGAGTTTTCATTATGTTCTTTTAACTTATTTTTATCTATTAATCAACTATCACCTTAAAAATGCGATATAACTCGTAATAAATTCAATGAAAAAGATGGACTAAAATAAAAGAATAATTTAAGAAAGAAATTTATAAAATTTTAAATTTAAAGGGCTAAAATGAAATATAGTGGAAACATTGGGGAGGAAAAGTCAAACTGAGCCAAAAATCTGTTATCCAATTACCACGAAATTTGCAATACAGCAGTGCTTTGCTTGCTCTGAGTTGAACATTCAGGGACTTTTTTGTTCATGTATTTAAATATATATAATTTTAGTTTTTAGATAATATTTTTCAATATTTTCAAAAAATACAAACATAAAACAACGTTTCGGCCGTCGATTTCCACGATTCTTGAGCTCTCCGTAGACTTTGCTCTCAAGTCGGTTCAACAATTGTCTTCACAAATTGATCCAACACCATATATCCATATATATAATCTTACTTTTAGATCTGGGAGTTCTCTCTCTCCCACACCTCAGCGCTCAGATCTAATGGCTCTGTCTCTGTCCTCCCGCTCCGTTTTCCTTTCCTTCCTTCTCTTCCTCTCTCTTTCCCTCTCCTTCGCTGAGATCCGTGACACCCAGATCCGATCCGACGTCCGCCCCATAATCCCATTCGACGAGTTCGGGTTCACCCACACGGGTCGCCTCGAACTCAACGTGTCTGGGATCGCTATATCCGACCCGAATGTGGACCTGTCAAAAGTCGGGTTCTTTCTCTGTACCCGAGACGCATGGATGCACGTGCTCCAGCAACTCGAAGACGGAGAAGTCACGTGCGCCCTCCTCTCCGATTTGGTCAAGCCGGTTTTCACTTTCTCAAACCTGAAGAAAAACGGCGACAGCTTCAGTACAGTTTTTATCGAGACCGACGCCGATCAGTTCACGCTGGTTTTCGCCAACTGTTTCGGGAACCAGCTCAAGGTTTCGATGGATGTGAGATCGGCGATGTACAATCTCGACGGGAAGAGTCAACGGCGTGACTATCTCTCCGCCGGGAAAACGATTTTGCCTAGGGTTTACTTCTTGTTATCCTTGGGCTATTTCTTCCTCGCCGGACTTTGGATCTCCGTTTTGTACAAGAAGCGATTGACCGTGTTCCGCATCCATTTCTTCATGCTCGCGGTTCTGATTCTCAAAGCTCTGAATCTCCTCTGTGAAGCCGAAGACAAATCGTACATCAAGCGCACCGGTAGCGCTCACGGTTGGGACGTGTTGTTCTATATCTTCAGTTTCTTGAAAGGAATCACGCTCTTCACGCTGATCGTTTTGATCGGAACTGGATGGTCGTTTTTGAAGCCGTATTTGCAAGATAAGGAGAAGAAGGTTTTGATGATTGTGATTCCTTTACAGGTTGTGGCGAATATAGCTCAGGTCGCGATCGATGAGAGCGGTCCCTTCGCGCAAGATTGGGTTACGTGGAAGCAGATCTTCTTGCTCGTCGATGTGGTGTGTTGCTGTGCGGTTTTGTTCCCTATCGTTTGGTCGATTAAGAATCTCAGAGAAGCCGCGAGGACTGACGGGAAAGCCGCGGTGAATTTGATGAAATTGACTCTGTTTAGGCAGTACTACATTGTTGTGATTTGCTACATTTACTTCACGCGTGTTGTGGTTTATGCGTTGGAGACTATTACTTCGTATCGGTACCTCTGGACGAGTGTGGTGGCTGGAGAGTTAGCCACGCTTGCATTCTACGTGTTTACAGGGTTGAAGTTCAAGCCCGAGGCACACAATCCATATTTCGTGATCGATGATGAGGAGGAAGAGGCTGCAGCCGAGCAATTGAAGCTTGAGGATGAGTTTGAATTGTGAGTGCAGGAAAAGAGATTTTGGGATGGTGCAGTGTGATCAAATTGGGGAAAGCTGAGGTAGAAAAAACAAAAATTCAAACTATTACGATTTATAATGTGGGTCTTTTGTTAAATTTTATTATCATATATGTGTTACTGTTTCTTAATGTTGCTTGATCTGCTGTGCCTGTTAATTTTGAGTTTTAGTAGGATAATTTCATAGACTCGTGTGCCTGTGAAGAACTGGATAGTTTGTGTATATGTTTAAGTAAGTGGTAATACTAGATACTTTTGCAATCAAATTTTTTGGGGGAATTGTTGTCTTCTGAGTAGGTTGTGCAACTACGTCTATGAATGCTTGAAATGCATGTTCTTAGTATTGTAATTGTGTGGGACTTATAAGTTGATGCGAGTTGAATGATTCGAAGTGTGGTCAGAAACTGGAAATTCTTATGCTTGTTAGAACATAATTTTAAATGTGCGAGTCAGGCAGGATGCTCAATGTGCATAAGTGCATTTTACAAATACATGAATGTGAAAATCTTGATCAATGAAGTTGTGCACTGTAAACATGAAAAGTGATCCAGCTATACTGTTTGTAATATTACTTTTTATCTTCGATAATTGCAATAGCTTGATCGGGAGTTACTTTATGTGTAGTTTGTTAATAAATCTTGTAGAAATCTGGATCATGGTAGAGATATGGTACCAAACATTGTGCTGTTGGGATTGCATAATGCAAAACGTGGTATATTTTTGTATAGGAATTAGGGGTGGCAAAGTAAGCCCAAACTCATTTGCCCACCCAAACCCATCCACTCTAATTGAACCCAAACCCACCCAATTATTAGTTGGGTTAAATGGGCAACAACCCAATTAGACCCAATAATTATTGGGTTTTAACTAAAAACCCATTGAGACCCATTTAACCCAAAAACAATTCACCCAAATTCAACCCAGCCCTTCCCATTTAAAAAAAAAAAAAAAAAGGCCCTCAGACGTTCAGTGTTTCTGGTGTCTCATTTTCCTTCGTTTTCTAGGCATCCAAACACTTTTCTCTCTCTAAATTCAGGCAAGGCAAAGCAAAGAAAAGCAAAGCAAATCAAATCAAAACTCTCTCTCTCTCTCTCTCTCTCTCTCTCTCTCTCTCTCTCTCTCTTTCTTTGTAGATGCTCTTTGAAACTCGTAACTCGTCAATGCGACTCACCACGACTAGGCTGAGTCCAACTCAGGCTGTTCCACCTCATGGCTAATAATCTGTCGAAGGCCACTAACGACAATTTCCTCGAGCAAATTCTCGGCCTACCCAGCTTCGCTTCAGTTGAGGCTGGCTTGACCGGTGCCGATGGAGGCTTGGGCGGTTCGGGGACCGATCCGCTTCTGATGATACTTCAACTAAGCTCCAGTGACCTTGGCGGTGGAGGTGGTGGCTCTGGTGGTTTTCATGGACAGGTGTTTCCGTTAAGGCTGAGCTTGGAGCAAGGGAAAGGAGGGTTCTTGAAGCCCGATGAGGCCTCCGGCAATGGCAAACGTAAGCTGGAAACTTTTTCTCTATTCTCTGTTTGGTTAGTTAGAAAGTGATGGAATTTGATGGAAAATGATAGTTTTTTTAACCAAAAAAAAAAAACTTCAAAATGGTCATTTTCACTTTAATGGCATTTTGGTAATTTTGATAATTGGGTAATTGGGTGAGTTGGGGTTTACCTATAATAATTGGGTTGGGTTGGATTTGGGTTAAAAGCTATGAAGCACGGGTGCGTTTCGGGACTCGGGTGCGGGTGCGGGACTCGGCAATTTTTGAAAAAGGTGGGTGCGGGTGCGGCAGGACTCGACGATTAAAAAATTATTAAAAATATTTTTATAATATATGTTAAATATATTGCTAAGCATACTTTTACTTTTTCACATTATATAAACAAATACCAAATTTAAGAGCAATAGTAGATAACAACTAAAACATGATGTTCATAAATTAAATATAATCCACAAGATTGAAACTAAAACATTCCATGATGTTTGGAAATTAGAATACAACTCATAAGTTTGAAACTAAAACAAAATAAAAGATAATCAACAAGACAATCAAACCCAAATATCATCATCCTCAAGATCAATGGCTTCACTTCGAACTTCACTTTCACTAGTAGTAGCACTAGTGTTAACATTCCCAATAACTATAGCCTCCAACTCTGGCTCATCAAGTGTAAGAGCTGCATTCTCAAGAATTCCAGCTCCTCCATGCATGTCGCTCTCATTCCAAGAGTCTCCTGCAATATCCCACATCTTTGTTGCGGTATGTATGTACTCTTCATTGCGCCTTGACAAGAGTCGAAGATTAGAATGCACATATACCAAATCCTCAGTGCGTGCAGGAGCCATTTTGTTTCTTTTTAAGGAATGAATGAATGAATTTGTACGTGCTCCAATTTCTCTCAGCACATGAGGATGAGCAAGGTTGTCTAAGAAGTTTAAGGGCAAGGGTTTGAAGAGTTGGAAATGCGGAGCCATGGTATTGCCACCAAACCAAAGGTAGTAAGGTCCACCTATCCGTCAAGGCACTTGGTGAAGGAAACCTCCCTCCTGAAAATTTAGCAAACTCATACTTCACCACCGTTAAGTCGTTCTCATCTTCAAAGTATCGCTCCAAACACTTGCTTCTTTCCATAGAAATTTCATGATCCCGATGTGGAGGGATACGTTTTGGATTCTCCGAAATCCATTCAATGGAGTAATACCTAGTTAAAGATTAAAAAACAAATATAGATCAAACGTATGTTTTACTAAAAGGGTGAACTAAGGAAAATAGATAATAAATGTACTTACTTAGGATTTAAGGAATGAGCCAAACAATGTAGTGGTGTAGAATTTTTAGTCCACCGATCAATGAGTATATCATACACCACACCCCAAAATGAGCTATATTGATCCTCTTCCAAGCCTTCATGCCGATATATCACTACTTTCACCTTCTCTATCATGGAATCCCACATCTCATACACAAGATGAAGACAAGGCTTATCTGTGTCTGCTATTCGTAGCATATCATAAATGGGTGCCGTGAATTCAAGGATATAATCAATATTATCCCACCAAAGATCACTTAGAATCATATCTTTCACCTTTTGAGCTTTTCCAATGTCATCCTCCCTATAAGAAGCCCATTGGTCACTAATAGCCATGGCTTGAAGGCATCTTTTTATCAACTTCAACCTTTTCAACGTTACAACCACCGAAGCAAATCTAGTATCAGCAACTTGGAGCAATTTTAATGGACAAAATTCATTAAACATTGCCAACCTCATAGAATGGTTCATGATAAAAACACGTATGAAGGATGCATCATCAGCAACACATGTAATACAACTACATTTCTCATATGTAACTTCATTCTTTTCAGTGTTTTTTGCTGCACAAATATTCTTCAAAGCTAGATTGAGAGTGTGGACAACACAAGGTGTCCAAAATATTTTAGGATACTCACCCTCAATAAGAGCTCCAGCAGCCTTCATCACATTTGCATTATCAGTGATGACTTGGACAACTTTTTCATGTCCAATCTCTTTTATAGCATCCTTTAACACCCCAGCAATGTAATGCTTATCTTTGAACTCACCTGACCCATCAATTGCCTTTATAAACACTGGACCCCCATCTGATACAGCCATTATATTAATAAGAGGCCTCCTTTGTGGATCTGACCATCCATCAGAAACTATACTTACACCATTTTCAAGCCAAGAGTCCTTAATTGGTTTCAAGAGTCTTTCAACATGAGCTTTTTCCTTTTGCAAAAGTGTTGTTCTCAAAGCATTGTATCCAGGAGGAAGATAACCCGAAATGCTTTGAGTAGCAGCAAATGCATAGGAACTACGATAATGTGGGTTCCTTGCAAAGTTAAACGGAAGCCCACCGGTGTAAAACATCCTAACAATTCTACTATCTAAATCATGTCTAGCATTATTCTGAAATGCTTTCTCCAAAGTAGTATTCATAGTCACCTTCCTCCTCTTAGCATCAACCGGATTTGTACTATGACTACTATCACTCCCTTCTTGTCTCCGAAATGGGGAAATAGGTATCCCACGGCCTGGGGGAGGTGGGGGTAAGGGAATATGACTTCTCTGTTCTTGCTCTAACTTATTAGCCTCAACTTGATCATGCATTCGCTGCATTTCCAACCTATGGCTCTTTGACACATTACGGCATGCTCTAATACCTTTGCCAGAAATTTGTAATAAATGAGCCTTAACCCTAGAATAGGATCCCATAAAAACTATATCACAATAGTTGCACTTAAAATATGTGTTTCCACTAGATTTCACAGATGCACCAGCTGGTTTTTCTACCTTAGTCACATACTGCCAAAGAGGGGATTCAGCATTTGACACGTCTTGTGAACTTTCTGTGCTATTAACTTCGTCCATTGTAAATTCAATAGATTCAATTTAACCTACAAATTAATGATAAATCAAACCAAGTTCACAGCAACAAAACACAGCAGCCAGGTTCACACTGTGAACTTCACAGCAAAAAAACACAAAACCACAAAACCAAAAAAACCCTTTAACTCCCCACAAATAACCTACAAATAATAACTACTAACTAAATAAATTAATGATAAATCAAACCAAGTTCACAGTAAAAAAAACACAGCAACCGGGTTCACAGCAAAAAAAAACACAGAACCCTAACTCCCACAAACCACAAATCACAAATCATAGGTTAACAAAACCCTTTAACTCCCACAAGAATTGAAAAAACAAGCAAAAAAACATAGCAAGCAGTCAAGCACATAAATTTTCAGATTCACAAATTTATTTCTAAGCAATTTGAAAGAGAGAAATAGTAAAGAACAAAGAATAAAAATTCAAGAAAAGAGCAGAGAGAGCACACCTTAAAGAGCAGAGAGAGCAGAGAGAACACAGAGATGAGGGACGAAGCAGTGAAGCACAGTAGCACACAGAGAAGGAGATGAGGGATGGAGTGAGATTCTGAAATTTGGATGAAGTGTGAGTGACTTAAGGGGTTTGGGTATTTAGGTTAAGACCCCTTAAGTCAAACAATGCGTTTGCACCTTTTTTTTTTTTTTTTTTTTTTTTTTGAATTTCGGCCTGACTCGGCCGTTTCGGCCGATACGGACCGAGTCGGCCTGATTTCGGCCGCGTCGGCCCGAATCGGGATCCGCCATGTGGCGCGACGCGGCACGACGCGGGACGGACGCGTGGTCTGCGGCGTCCCTCCCGCGTCGCCACGTCCCGCCGTGTCGGACGCGGGTGTGCCGGCCTAGGAGCCGCGTCCGTGCATCCCAGGTTAAAAGCAATTAGTTAAATGGGTTTTAATGGGTAAATGAGTTTTATATACCCAATTCAATAATGCCCATCCCAGACCCGCCCATTTGACACCCCTAATAGGAATAATGATGCTTTCTTCATATCTTATCTCTCTCCTTTTTCTATCTTTTTCATGATTTACCAATTTTAAGTATGGTTAATGGGGTTGTCCTTTTATGTGTTGGTTCCTAGTTTACAGACTATGGGAATAAACTGACAGGGAAAATCTGTAATTTGAAGTTTTGAACATTTTGTAGATAATACACTACAAATGCCTTTAGTTTGTTGATTAGAACAAAAGTAAACCAAGATTGCTCTCATCTCATATTTATATGAAGCATATAAAAATCACTGTCTACGTTGACTCGAAGTCTTAATTGAAAAAAAAAAAGAAAAAAAAAGTCCTGAATGAATTGAGCCATCATTTGACCAGTTGAAATAAGAGGAATTTTTTTTTTTTCACCTGAATATTTATTTATTTTTTGAAGATGGGTAGATAGTGGGGAGGTTGAGGGGTTTGAACCACAGACATGTGGCACTACAATATATTCCATTACCACTGGACTATTACTTGAACCTTTCACTTGAATAATCTAAGAAAAATGGAATTGTATTTCATCTGATGAACATTGATTCTAATTATTATATAGATAAATGCTTTTAGTTTCCGACAAAAAAAGATTAATGCTTTTAGTAGAACTTACTGAGTGCTTTTATAATATATAAGGTATTTGACTTGACAAATTTTGTTGGCCTTTCTTTTTGTTTTTGTTTTTGTTTCGGGGGAGGGGGGTTGAGAAAGATTCTTCTCTTTCAATTTGATGTTGTCTGAGAAAGGTAGGCAGCGTGATATCTTTAATCATCACCACGTTTTGTAAGTTATTGAACTAACTTGAGACTGTTTTTCATCAAATAGGCATCACTTAGCTTCAACACTAGCATGAGTATATGGAAATTTCGTTTGATATAACAAATTTTCTGCCAAACAAATGGATCGAGTGAAGTATTTATGGAGCTTTGCTGTTTATGTATGGATGTAATGTGCAGTGCAGTAATGTTTTTGTTTATTGTCTATGTTAGAATTTGATGGATATAGATGTTTGTAGTAGTTTGAGTATTTTTCTTCAGCAAATAGAAAGTTTGGAGTCCCCACCTTTTCAACCAGAAAGAATGACTTAATTGAACTTCCCATGTGGTAGTATTCTCCTAGCTAACTGTAGATGATGGCAGAATGCATAATTTAAGTATTTAACATAGGTCTTGTGCAAAGATGTCCTTTATTGAAAGCTTAGAGGGGTTATTGTGTGTAAAGTTGCCTTCACTCTCAAGTGGTTAGTAGCAATAGGATTTGATTTTGATTGCTCCTTAAGGTATAAATTTCAGATTTATTGTACGACTATATTTAGTCTCCACACCAAACAGCTGAGACTCATGCTATACTTTGTAGCTAAAATGTTGGTGCTGATGCACCTTACTTCATTATCATTTCGTAGTTAGCAATGATGTAACTTTTAATCTCAGGTTGTCGTTGTAAGAATGGCCTTAGTTGCCTTTATTATCTGAGGAGTTTCTCATAGAAGATAATATGGGTTTGAAACTCTTATGCTTTGATTTTTTCTAATATGGAATTTTCAGGAAATAGGATAGGATTTGATTTTGATTGCTCCTTAAGGTATAAATTTCAGATTTATTGTACGACTATATTTAGTCTCCACACCAAACAGCTGAGACTCATGCTATACTTTGTAGCTAAAATGTTGGTGCTGATGCACCTTACTTCATTATCATTTTGTAGTTAGCAATGATGTAACTTGTCATCTCAGGTTGTCGTTGTAAGAATGGCCTTAGTTGCCTATATTATCTGAGGAGTTTCTCATAGAAGATAATATGGGTTTGAAACTCTTTTGCTTTGATTTTTTCTAATATGGAATTTTCAGGAAAGTTTAGGCTTAATGATCTTGGCAGCCCATTAATTTAATGTATGCCCTCTGCCATCTTTAAGAACCAAGTTTATGAAATTTTGATTGGTTATTTGGTTAGTTGTTGATCTGCTTTTACTTTTTATTTACAAATGTTATGCATTAGGACCAATCATTCAATTCTCACTTCATATCTGCAAGTGGGGGTCTAAACCATTTCATTTTAAAGAAGCATGGATTAGAGATGGTGGAAGCTCTCTAGTAATCAAAAAGGCTTGTTAAATTTGACTATCATATACATGTTACATTTTTTTTTTTTTTTGCTTGATCCTGCTGTTCCTGTTGTTTTTGAGTTTTAGTAGGATAATTTCATGGACTACCATAGCTAATATGTTGGTGCTGATACACCTTAGTTCATTATCATTTCCTGGTTAGCAATAATGTAATTTGTAATCCCAGTTTATCATTGTAAGAACTCCCTTGGATGCCTAGATTAGTTGAGGGGTGGTTTCTTAATACTGACTTCCCTGGAAAGTATAGGTTTAATGACGTTGGCAGTCTTTCAATTTGATACACGCTCTTAAGTTTCTCTGCCATCATTAAGAACCAATTTTATGAAATTTTGACTGGTTAATTGGTTAGTTGTTAGGTTGCTTTTACTTTGTAGTTTAAATATTGAGCATTATGATCAATTATTCATTATTTATTTATTTATTGCTTAGCTGCAAATTGACTTCTATATGTGCCTATTATCAAACTCTTAGTATTAGTTTGGATAGCAACGTGTTTGCGTTTGTGCTGGCGTCTGCGTTTTTTGGCTGGATCTCATGCACTGTTCACGGGACTCATAAGTATGGCAAAATATAAATCTAACTTTAAAACTAGATCCCACGGTACTATTCACACATTTAAAAATTATTTTGTTACAGTGTTTTCAGTTTTTAAAAATAAACGGTATTCAAACAGACCTTTAATCACATGTCTTAAACTTGGTCAAGGCTGATTTTAAATGCTTTTGGGGAATGACTTCCACAGTTCTACAACTGGTTACTTCTTTTCCTTCTCCTTTCTTCTCTCCATTGAATTGCATGGAAATTCCTTTGTAGACTTAACAAGTGCTCTGGCTCTCGCAGAATTCTTGAATAAAAAAAAAAGGGAAAATAATATCTAATTTTCTATTGCTCTTGGTTTATGCAATTTAAAAGAAGAGATTCATAAATCATCATTTTTGTTCCAAAGGAGCATACGTCTTCGTTTATTAAACAAAAATAATACAAAGGGAAGCTTGTTTATTAAACAATTTAATGATGTTCCTTTACTTTCATTTTCTAGATCCGAACATATTCATATCATTCCTTGTGCCCATTCAGAAACATTTCGAATACAACTAATCTTTGCTTGTGAGCCATCCTTTGCTAATGAATGATAATATGCAGTTGATATTCATATGTTTGAACCAATTCTATTATCCGTGAATGGACAAAGAGAGAGAATAAGACTGGACTGAGGAAAAACTAGGAGGCTATGTTTTATAACACCTCTCTCTGTCAAGATCCACGCATTCTAATTATTTGGATCAGTTTATTTTTGACCCAGAAGGGAGTATACAGCTCATTAGTGGGCTACAAAGTGAGTGTCTCCTTGAGGACGTTGCTGTGCAATTTAAAAGATCAATGGGGACAAAACTTGTAGGTATAGTTTCTTATGTGATATATCTTAGTTTTCCAAAATACTTCCAACTGTGTGGTTGCATTAGTCTTTAAGTGACGTTTTTTAATTTTAATTATCCTTGGGAAAGATAGCCCATAAGTTCTAGATCAATTGACACCTCCGTCCTTCTGTTATAAGTACTGGGTGGAGAGTGAGGTCGTGGGTTTAAGACTTACTTTGTGTGTGTGTGTGTCCTTGAAAAAGATACATTGTTCATACTACATTGATCAATATAATCATTTGGTTGCCTTCTAGTTCAAGTGTTTTACAATAGAAGTTGCCACTTGTACAATAGAAAAGAAAAAAAAAACATGAAACACATATTCATTTAATTGGAAAATTTGTAATTACATTGTAATAGAATGGGAAATAGAAATTACAAGACTTTGTTTCTTAGTTATGATCTAAGAAAATGTAGATAACTTTGATTCCTATATAATTCTTAAAATGTTAAATTTACATTGAAAAAAGGCTTAGTCTAGAATCATTGATTTAAGATGGAGACTAAGTTAAAAAAAATAGGAAGATATTTGGTACTCATTCTACTTGTCTAAGTCGGTGTTAGGAATTGGTTATTGGTCATTGCACATGTCATGCAATAAGCACAACATAGCATTCCAAGAATGTCATACCTTAAATGTATAAGAAAATATGTTTCCTTATAAAAAAAAAATGTATAAGAAAATAAGAAAATTGAATTTAGTTCATAAGCATGTTAGGTTCACAAAGGATCCAATTTTTCCATTTTATGTGCATCAATTGAATCAAGTTTTTATGATTATCGTTTAAAAATATTTGAAACCTAATCTAAGGACACATGATAATCATTCTTTCTTTTTTTTGCGTGTCATTAAACAACATCATGATGGTGAAGAAAACTTAATGCTGGGAATATTCTGCAAATACAAAACTGAAGAATATTATTCAGATCCCAACTTGCACTCCTACACACAACTCCCTTTGAGTCCTCTATGGATTTCCTCGAATTCCAAGAGGAGATGTGTCTTTGTTGCTTGGTTGATCATTGTTGGTATGGAATTCCTATGAAGGTCATTATCTTGAGTGAGTGAGAAGTGCTTTTAGCATTAAAATTCCATGGCTTTTGCAAAGAGTGAAGTTCATCGAGAGTTTCTACAAACAATCAAATATTTCTCTACTATGCTATTGAGTGGTGGACAAGTGGGGCTCAAAAATGCTTTTTCTATGTTGGATAGTTTAGAATTTGGTACGAAATAAATATAGCGCAAGTATGAAATCCTCGTCTAGCTCTTGTGGCATTGTTTTAGATAAGCTAGCATCTTAAAAGTAATCAGACTTTGGGTTTATGTTGGGCCAATAAATTCAGTTCAAACATGAGATTATTATTTCCAGCAACCTCTCAAAATTTTTGTACTGTATGAAAAATAAACAATTAAATTTATCTTTTACGTACCTATTTTTTCATATATACTTTCGAACAAATTCTCTATTACATTTAAATATTATTTTTTCATTATTTCTTTATTCATCTTAACGACTATATTTTTAAATCTCCCCATGGTAATATTTTTAAATTTTCCAAAAGCCTTTATTTTAATGGTCATATTTCTCAATGATTATCCATTTTTAGTTTAAACTAGTCGCTAACCCGTGCGATGCACGGGAAAGCCATTGATAACTTCCCCAATATGAAAAAAAAAAAAAAAAAAAAATCAAGATCATGGTAGAAGAATCTCTTACATACAATGAGGTGGTTGTTGTGTTGCATCTCTTAAGAAGAATCTACCCTTTACATTTTTTTTTTTTTTTTTTATTTATGTAATTGACCCATAACAAAATAGATGTACCACATTCAGAGTATGCACATTTAAGAGATTAAAAGTAAAGGAAAATGAGAAAATGAACCCATGTAAAGTTTTTTTCTCTTCCTCTTGATGTTGACTTTTCTAGCATCATCTAGAATCAAATTTAAGTACTCCTCCAAGCTCTGTAAAGCATAAAAATTAACATTTGAACAAATTTACACATATTCACTTAAAAAGCTATATGTTGCAACTAACAATGGCAAAATTGCTCAAAAGCTAAATGGTGCAATTTTGGCCATCAAATTTTACTCAAAAGCTAATATTAGACAACCTCCATCCTGCATTACTCTAAGAAATCTGTAGAACCCTTACCCTAAAATCAAAAGGAACATGCCACAGCCATGGGTAGGAGGCAGAACAAAAAAATTATATGTTCACAAAGATTTCAAAGTTCTCAAGATGTAAATTTGACAATACCACCCCTAAACTTGCTTAATATACATAATATTACAACCCTCTACATAATATTTTTTTTTTTTTTTTTTAAAAAGACTATCCTTAACATTTTATCTTCAAAACATTATAATAGGGAATGTTGCAAAAATTTGGAATGATTTACCTATATACAACTTAACCATACTTGCTACTCCATATAATTCAAATCAAGACGTTTGCAAAACCCAGAAAAGCCCAACATTGAAAAGGACAAAATCAATAATTAAAAGTCTCTAAAAAAACATTACCACTATCATGCAATATCCAATACAGCCACTTTTAATAAGCACTATGAGAAGCAAATATACAACAAAATACCATTAAACTGAATAACACATAATCAAGAATATACATTCTTTTCTTATTAAAACATGATCACTTGAAAGCATTAGAATATATGTTTTAAGGGTAACAATTCCTCAAATTCAATTTGTTCAAGGAACCTACAGAATCAAAGACCAATCCTACATATTATAGAGAATTAAAATAAAAGACATTGTAATGGCAAGTTATGTCTGCCTCAAGCAATGTGTTCCAAGTTTGAGTCTTGAAATCAGCCTAACCCACCTCTCCCCAAGCCTTTTTTTTTTTTTTTTTTTTTAAAGTAAATATCTAACACATCAGTAACATTTATCATATATAAAAATATGGAATGATATTCTTACCAAAAGAGATAATCTCTCCATGTCGAACTTCGGCTTTGACCCTATTCTTCTTCAACCTCTCCCAATTGAGATATGACATTTTTCCTGCAGTCAAAAATATATTCCAAAGCCAAAAAATAAATGTCGTTTCCAATTCTTTCAAAATCATCTATGTTTGTATAGGCAATCAAGGAAGACTCTATTCAGCCTTGCAGTAATAAGAGCAACAAAAGTAACATAAAAGTAACATTCTAGGTAGCAAAAATCCAGACAAACATCAATTGCCCTGCCATAATTCAAAATAAGGAGCACAAGAACAAATACCCAATTGAAATTAGAAGGAAGAAAAGTTCCATGTGCCTAGCATATGTCTTCTTGGTAGAAAGTTCAAATCCTAAAAATATATATATATATTTCAAAAAATATATGCTGCAAACAAAAGCTATTTGCAAAGCAACAGCTACAGCCTAACTGAAAACATAAAATTAAGACCTATAAATTACAATTTGACACAAACCAAGACAATAATATTATATTACCCATTAAAATGTCTTCAAAATACACAAACAAATTACCTGCTATATGGAAAAAAAAAAATCATTAATGTAAGCAT
This sequence comes from Quercus robur, assembly GCF_932294415.1. Taxonomy (NCBI): domain Eukaryota; kingdom Viridiplantae; phylum Streptophyta; class Magnoliopsida; order Fagales; family Fagaceae; genus Quercus; species Quercus robur. The sequence continues at coordinate 28,689,165 of NC_065535.1, read as the reverse complement.
ATATCGTATACACTTAAAAAAAAAAAAAAAACAGAAAATCTTCAAGACAAAGTAAGCCTAGAGTCATATTTACTTCATTTGTTTTTTGGGTCAGTGTCAGATTGCTAACCTTGATATAAAACTTAGACTAAAAAAAAAGTTGGAAGTCACATATATGAGACAGATAACTTTTCATTAAGAAATTTCGTTCAAAATGAAGCAAGAACCATCCAAAGTTACAATGAAAGAAATCCACAACTCCCAGAGATAAACAGCAGTACAGAAACTCTAGTGAGTGGGCAGAGATTAACAAAATAAAAATAAAATAAAAATAAAATATTTGGTGGGGGAATGCTAAATAATTATTGTATTTTGTAATTATTATTTAATTAATTAAAATATTGTAATTATTATATTAATTAATTAAAATATTTAATTATTATTTAATTAATTAATGCTGACGTGGAAAATTGTGGGAACTTCAAAAGTTTCGGTTTTATATATATATATAGATAAGACCAATGTCAATCTACCTTCCAATGATCATATTTCCCAATCTTTTTTTTCGATAATATTTTCAGATAGTCATATTTTATAGAAAATTCTTAGGTACTCCCGGAGTACAGAGAAATTGTGCTCCCTCATCTCATGTTCATAGTGGACTCTACTATGAATTTAATGAATAAACCTCACTATGAAATTATGAATGTAAGAGTAAGGAGCACAATTCTCTGTACTCCGAGAATACCTAATAATTACTCATATTTTACAATGTTCATATCTTTCAACTTAATTAGAAATGAAACTGTCATAACTACGTGGATTTTTTTTTTTTTTTTTTTTTTTGCAGTTTTTTATCTTTTGGAATCACTGTCCATCAATTTCTAATTTTAATCATTTTTATAAAAAATTTCCACCACCTATTTTGGATCATTAAAAAGTTAATTTCTAATAACTAATTTTTATCATCTATTATTCATAAAAAAAAAAAAAGGGTTCATAATAAAAATTATTAAAAACCTTTTACCCAAGTACCCAATCCCCCATTTCACCTTTTTATATATATAAAAATATAAAATCACCAAAAAAAATTTCATGTCTAGCATATTGTTTTTTGATTGCATATCCCTTCTATAGACTATACAGCTGGAGCTTATTTCACTGAAGTGTGTAGCCTTTATAAAAGTATTTACATTAGCACGCACTAAAATTTTTTGTTGATTTTAGCATAAGATTTTACGTTTTTTATTTTACGTACTTATTTTTCAAAACACGCAATATTAGATTATCTATTTTACATTACATTTTATTAAAATATCAATTTTTCTTGGCTTTTTAAAATTTTTCACTTTCTTCACACTCAACAATCATCCACTCTACCACCGCGTACTTTTTGCGCGATGGTCACTACTTCACAAGTATAAGTGTTTGCAGGGTGTGGGGATAATGGCTGGAGTTCAAGTCTCTAAAAATAAACTTTATACACATATACACTTAGATTATACTATATTAGAATTCTATCTATCTAAAAAAAAAAAAAAAACACAATCATCATCCACTCTCTAACTTCATCATCAATAATAAAGAATAAAAAATGAATATACATATTTTTAATTTGAATGATGTAGGTGATTTTGAAAATTAACTGGGTAAAATTATATCATTTTCTATTTTGTCTGGTTCAAATGCTCTTATTACATCTTCTTGTTTTTTCTTCTTTATTTTCTGTTTTATTTTTAAGCTTTGACACTAACCTGAACCCATAAAGACTAAAAGAGTATCATTAATTACGAAGGGGCAAATACAATAGCTGGGAGAATTACACGCAAAAGTGGTGGGAATGTGGGATAGTGCTCTATCAGAGTGAGTCTCTCCACACCAAGAGCAGGTTCTCAATCCCCAAGAGCATTGAGATGTTTATGTAGTGTTCAGAGATGTTACAAACTTACAATCACAAACCGATCAATGTGTTGACCACTGACTTGAATTGAAACCCAATGTAAAACGGATTTGATTTCAAATTCAAATATCAAATCCGCCACTCACACAAACGCATTGAGATCTTTAAATGCATAGTTTAGCTTTCTTCTTCATGCTTTCTTTGTGTTTGTGAATGTGGTTCAGACAGAGCTTTGTTATATGTACAGAGTATTTATTCCCTCTCCCACCAACCGGACCTGAAAACCCAAACAGCGCAATGAGTTCTCTGATCGAAAAATGAAGTATGTGAAGATGAGGTGATAAGAGCATCTATAATATCGGAAACTTCTACTAATTTGAATCAGAAACTTCGCAAGAAAGAAGAAGAAAAGTTACCATTAAAGCTGTCCGCAGATTGGGTTTGGGCCTAAACCGAACACTTGTGTTAGACTCAATGTTTCGGGTTGTCCGTTAGGCGGGTCGGAATTGTCGGTTTTGTCGGCTTGGACCACAAGTTGAGCCAATTTTTTGTACTTTATTGAAATTTTTGTAAATTCTTTTTCTTTTCTTTTTTTGGGCATTTTTAGCCCAGATTAAAGGGTTTGGAAGTTTTATAAATTACTTGTATTACAGATTTTTTGAATCTCCTATGCATATGAAATTGGGCCTCTTTTACATAATTTATTTTAAAATTGGCCTTCTTGCTAAAATTATGTTAAGAACTAAACAAGACTACTTTTACATTTTTTGGGCTTCCGGGTCCTGGACATATCAATTCAAAAATAATCATTCTCACATATTAACTACCAAAAAAAAAAAAAAAAAAACCACAAAATAGATTGTAAAACCTGAACAAAATAACACAACTCAACAATCAAAACACAAAACAAAAAAAAAAAAACTATTTTTACCACTTGTGATCTAGCAATATAATTAGTTACAATTATAAATACCATAGGTATTTATAAAAAATAGCCTTTTCAACGCATTGAATGACAACTACTCTATTGTTAATAACTCTATATAACTTATAAAAAAGAAAACTTATGGATTAAGATTTTTTTTTTTTTTTTTTTTTTTCTATAAGCATTAAGAGTTTAGTACTTCGAGGAGAAAGAGTTTAGTACACTTATAAAAGCAATATCCAAAAAGCTTCCAAAAGGTTTTCAAAAGACTCCCTTCTTTACAAAATGAATGACCTTCCACCTACCATAGACAAAAAAATATTAGTACCAAGTACAAGACCAAATAATAAGGATAGTAAATTAATAATAGTAAGGGGCTAAGGGCAGTAACTTACCAAGTCAATCAATACTAACTAATGGATGTTTAGAACTCTTGCTTGAGTTGGAATTTGTTGTTGCACTTCATGTTGCTTGTTGATTTATAACTAGAAAAGAAAATGACATAAAGACAATAGATTAAATTATGTTTGAATACATAAGACATTTAATAAGACTTAATAAACAAGAAGTTTTAGAATTTAAACATGTTTCATAGGTCATGAAACTCTTCTTTTAATGCCTCTACCTCATCCATTGTCCATTGTCTTAGAGTGTGTGAGTGATTCTGTGGTTATTTTTAATGATTAAAAAATCGATTTTTCAATCACAAAACATTTTTATATAATTCAAACACACAACATAGGAATAAAGTGGAGAGTTTTCAACCATATTTACACCCAAAAAAAAAAAAAAAATCAAAACTTGTAAACGATTTCAAGTTTCTAATAATGTCTTGTCAAAAAAATTTCCAACAATGAATTGAACGAAAGTAGCCCATCTTTCACCAATATCTGAAGAATTTTCAGCTAAAATACACAAAAAAAAAAAAAAAAAAAAAAACCCATTTTTTAAACGATTTGAGGTTTAAAAGAACACAATCAATTTAAAATATTGGCCTTTCACTAATAAGTAATAACTAAACATCAGCGAACTTTCCCCTGAAACTAAGCTACATGAAAGTTTACGTCAAATTGGCTTCATACAAATCATTAAAAAAAATTCATATAGAAATAATGACAAAATTTAACTACAAAATTAGTTATAACTTAAAACTACAACTTTACTCAATATATTTTTATTAGATGTAAATTTTGACAAGTCTATTATTGGATTACATCATTTTTTTATATTCTTAATGCTTGCAAAATTTCTAGAAAATTAAAGATCAATAGCTATGTCAACAATAAATTGTTTAAATTGCAAGTTTTTGTAATTTAAAATTATGTATAAAATATAAGTTTATAGATCATATAGTAAATAATATCTAATTCACATAAAATTTGACACATTTATTTAGAGCGTAAAGAATATGCAATTTAACAGTTACATTTTCAAAATATGTAATAATGTTTATTTTATTGAATATGAAATTTAATAGTTTTATAGCTAAACTTTGTCTTAAAAATAAACCTATGAAAAATGAAATGCCAAATTATTATTATTATTTTTTTTTTAACTTTTGCCGAGTCCACCCTTCCCAACAAATTGAATTTTGTGAAAATCCTTGTGGACTCTCTCTCTCTCTCTCTCTCTCTCTCTCTCTCTCTTCTTTTTTTGGAATCTCCTCTCTTATTCTTGATAAGACTGGAATGGTGGGTTTTCTTTGATGAGGCCGATTTAGAGCCCATTTGGCTAAGCCTAGAAAGAGAAAAGAGAGGTTAGACTTAGAGAAGAGGAAATCAGAAAAGGGGCTTTTGGTTATGGATCTAGAAGAGAATCAGAGGAGCGGAGTATTATTTTGATTGTATTTGACTATTTGAGTGAAAGGGGAGGAAGTAGTGTCAAGGTTAAAAAATGGGAGAGTTCTTGGCAGAAAGAGAGCACTTCACTTGGTCTGGTGTGGTGCATCAGAGGATGAGAGAATTTATAGAATAGAAAATGTGGATGAAGATTGAAGTGAATGGTTGGAGCTGAGCTGACTTGCTTGGTTCTGATGAGCAGCGAAGAGGTAAAAGGAAAAAAAAAAAAAAAAAAGTACGTAAAAGAAAGGAGTGAAAAACAGAGGTGTTGTAAGAGAGGGGAAATTCTTACCTAGTCCCGGACTACAAGGTCACCTTGCTGACCTTGTAGTCCCAGCCAATAAGAACAAAACATGTAAGATAAAAATTATGACATCATTTAAATGTTCCAACTCATCAACAATAGCTAAATGCTGGTCTTCCCGTTAACGTTCTCGTTAGCTAGTTGCTTTCAATAGTTCTTGACCAGATTCAAAAGTTTTCGGGCCCACCTCAATTTCAATTTTCAATCCACCCGCTTGTTTCTTATATTTCATTTCTCCTCTTAAACATAAAAATGAAAATCACTTTCTTGTAACTCTCACCTAGCCGACACAGCCATGGTCTTGCTGGCTTTTTCACTTTCATATATATATATATATATATATAGTTGTGGGGCCCGGCCCAAAAATGATGGGCTATTCCAAACTCAGGCCCAGCCGAGGAGCGTCCTGGCCGAAGAGAAGCCTCATATGAAGCGTACTCAATCCCAATAGCGCCAAGGAAACCTGTCCGAGGAGTAACTCCTCCTCGGACATCATGAAGCCCAGACGAGGAACTTTCCCCAGCCCTTTCAGCTCATCTTCACAACATATAAAAAGAATTAAATCCAAAATATCTCATGGAAGGCTACCACCACATTAATTGCACCCCAACCACCCTCTTGGCCGCATTAATGAGGAAAAGACCCCTGAACAGTACCGCCTTGGCCTCTGCAACTCACAAAGGGACTGATGAGGGCGTCTGATGGGACAGGTGCTCAAGTGGATGCTTAGATGATCAACAGGTGTAAGGTTGAGATGAAAAGAAGAGAAATATATAATGTAGTGGAGTCTCTCAAAGAAGGGACGGGAGAACTGTATTAGGAACAAAGAGAAATAAAATCATACTTGAGAAATATCCATTCCGGTGTTTTTATTTTCTTTTGGCAAACAATACTGTCCATGCATTAGACCGAACAAGTTCATTGAGGCTAAGTTCTTTGACCCATCCTCTACAAATATTTATTGTGGGTTGCGCTTTGGGCCAAGGCCTAATCAACATAAGTTGGGCCAGGAAAATCGTGCAACTACAATTGGCGCCGTCTGTGGGAAGAGCTAAGGCATCAGCTAGTGCAACGGTCGAGCATGGAAGAACTAGATCCGCACCAGGAGGATCCTCACCAAGCTAACTCCCAACGGACACGACCCGCCGAGTCCCAGAGGCAAAATAACCCAACCAACCCAGGCGGCAGGGGGAATCGTGAGGGAAGTGTGCATACTATCCGGACGAGCCAGAGTCACACTCAGACAGGAAGTCACGTGTCTCAGAGGCGAAATAGTCACCAGGCCATGCAGCGAGAGATAGATGACTTAAAAAGGAAGTTACGACGTGTACAGCGAAGACGATCTCCCTCTGACTCAGGCGAGTCTTCTAATGCGGAGGACATGAGTTACAGACGAAGGTCAAGGACCCCCCCCCAAGTGAGACCTTTTCTTACGATAAGGAACCACGCCCTGTACGGAAGTATGAGCGCCCGTCCAGCAAAGGTTCGGGGAGCGACGCCATGAAGAAGGCGTTGGATCAGGTCTCAAGGTCACCCTTCACGAATAGAATCGAAGGGGCTAAGCTGCCAAGACGCTTCAACCAACCGGTATTCGCCATCTATACCGGCAGAACAGACCCGGTAGAGCACGTGAGTCAGTTCAACCAAAAAATGGCGATCTATTCGCAAAACGAAGCCCTAATGTGCAAGATCTTCCCATCTAGCTTGGGATCGATGGCAATAAGGTGGTTCAACAGCCTGAAGACAAACTCCGCAGGCTCCTACAAGCAGCTCACTCAAGCTTTTTGCTCCCGTTTTATTACAAACACCAGAGTCCCTCGACCTTTTAGTTCGCTACTGTCCTTATCCATGCATGAAGGAGAAACCTTGAAAGCATACTCGGATAGGTATTGGGAGGTGTATAACGATTTAGATGACAACCATGATAATGTTGCTATCAGCACGTTCAAAAGCGGCCTCCCCACCGGGCATGGCTTAAGGAAATCCCTCACCGGAAAACCAGTTACTGACGTCCAACAGCTAATGGATAGGATCGACAAGTACAAAAGAGTGGAGGAGGATCAGCTGCAAGGGAAGGGAAAGGAGAAGGTTATCCCCCTTAAAGCAAATGATTTCAGGACGGAACGTCACAATCCTGGTCAGCCGAGGAGAGGTTTTCCGCGACAGGCTGGGCAGAGCAACCCGCAAACAGTGAATGCCGTATTCAGAGAGCCGGTACAACAAGTACTGGAGAAAGTAAGGAATGAACCCTATTTCAGGTGGCCGGGAAAGATGGCTGGAGATCCTTCCAAGCGTAACCAGAATCTGTACTGCCACTATCATCAGGACCACGGGCATACCACTGAGGACTGCAGGAATCTGTGGAATCACCTGGATCAATTGGTCCGAGAAGGAAAGCTACGTCACCTGCTGCACCCATCGAGCGGCCATCCCGGCCAAGCGACACAAGAACCTCGAAGGGACGTGTCTTTAAGACCCCCCACCGGGACGATACATGTCATCCTCGCTGCACCGGGAAGAACTGGGCCACCCATCCCCAGGGTATTAGCCGTGGACCTCCTTCCCTCCGAGGGCAGGCAAAGGGAGCCCAAAAGGATAAAAAAGGGAAGCTCTTTGATACTGGGATTCTCGGATGAGGATAAGAGAGGAACAATTCAACCTCACGATGATGCCTTGGTGGTCACCTTGCGGATTGGGGGTTTCGATGTGAAAAGAGTGTTAGTAGACTCGGGAAGTGCGGTGAAGATAATGTACCCCGACCTATACAAGGGGCTGAACTTGAAGCCGGAAGATTTGGCAGCTTATGACTCCCCCCTTCTCAGCTTCGAGGGGAAGATTGTTACGCCAAAGGGGCAAATCCGACTGCCCGTTCAGACTGGGGCGAAAGTGGTGGAGGTGAATTTTATCGTGGTCGACGCCTATTCACCCTACACCGCGATAGTTGCAAGGCCATGGATCCACAGCCTAGAGGCCGTGACCTCCACACTTCACCAAAAAGTAAAATACCCATCCAAAGGACGAGTGGAAGAGATCCGAGGAGATCAGGCCGTGGCCAGGAAGTGTGTGGTGGCCGCCATTTTACATCGGCCCTTGGTCGAGTCCTCGGTCCCAAAGAGCTTGTAGCAACCAGCCTCCTCGGCAGAGCAAGACGAGGGGCTGGCCGAGGAGATAAGGTGTGAAGGTTTAGATAAAGTTTCTGTCAACAATGACCCGGAGAAGTTCTTTCAGGTCGGCTCTGAATTGCCCTTTCAAGAAAAGGAGGACCTGGTCAGATTTCTCAGAAAAAATGTCGACGTATTCGCTTGGGACGCCTACGATGCACCGGGAGTTGATCCTAGCCTCATCTGCCACCACCTGAACGTCAACCCCTCTTCCACTCCGAGGAAGCAGCCACCCCGACGCCCTTCAAAGGAACACTCTAGTGCCGTAAGAGACGAGGTGGCAAAATTGAAAAGAGCAGGGGCTATCAAAGAGGTCTTTTATCCCGAATGGTTGGCAAACATAGTGGTGGTAAGGAAGAAGACGGGGAAGTGGAGGGTCTGCGTGGACTTCACGGACCTGAACAAGGCGTGCCCCAAGGACCCATTTCCTCTACCCAAAATCGATCGATTGGTGGACGCAACCGTGGGGCACCCTCGAATGAGCTTCCTGGACGCCTTCCAGGGCTATCATCAGATACCCCTTGCGCTAGAGGACCAAGAGAAAACGGCTTTCATGACGCCCATCGGAAATTATCATTATAAGGTGATGCCATTCGGGCTAAAGAACGCGGGCTCAACCTACCAAAGGATGATGACTCGGATGTTCAAGCCACAACTGGGCAAGATCATTGAGGTGTATATAGACGATATGGTTGTAAAGAGTAAAAGGGTGTCCGAGCACGTAAAAGACCTTGGAACAATCTTCGCTATCTTAAGGGAGCACCGGTTGCGGCTGAATGCCTCCAAATGTTCATTCGGGGTCGGGTCCGGGAAATTCCTAGGGTACATGGTCACCCATAGGGGAATAGAAGTAAGTCCCGACCAAATTAAAGCCATTAACAGTCTACAGACTCCTCGGAACCCGAAGGAGGTGCAGAAGCTCACTGGCATGATTGCGGCATTAAACCGGTTCATATCGCGATCGGCGGATCGATGTCGGCCTTTTTACCTCCTGATAAACAAGTGGAAAGAGTTTAAATGGTCGGAGGATTGCGTTCAGGCTTTCCAGCAGCTTAAGGACTACCTGTCCCGACCACCCATCATGTCCAGTCCGGAGGCAGACGAGGTGCTGTTTGCCTACATCGCCGTAGCTCCCCATGCCGTAAGCCTGGTACTAATACGGGATGATAATGGGGTGCAGCGATCGGTGTACTATGTGAGCAAATCACTACATGAGGCCGAGGTGCGATACCTACCTTTAGAAAAGGCAATTCTGGCGATAGTGCATGCAACCCGGAAGCTTCCTCATTACTTTCAGGCGCATACAGTCATCGTTCTGACTCAGCTTCCCCTTCGAGCCGTGCTTCGAAGCGCTGACTACACAGGAAGGATCGCCATGTGGAGTGCTCTTTTGGGGGCTTTTGATATTAAATATATGCCCAGACCCTCCGTCAAAGGACAGGTCCTCGCAAACTTGGTAGCGGAGTTTGCTGAGCCCTCTATAGAAACGATGACCGAGAAGAAAGACCTGGGTGGAAAACTGGTTGGCGCAGTTTCAGTCGGGGAGACCATGCATTGGAAGGTCTACGTGGATGGCGCGGCCAACCAGAGAGGATCAGGAGTTGGGATAGTGTTAATATCGCCGGACGGCGCTGTCATTGAAAAGTCATTAAGACTCGGATTCTCGGCTACGAACAATGAAGCCGAATACGAAGCCTTACTTCAAGGAATGGCAATGGTTCAAAGATTGGGTGGAAGAGTAATAGAAACCTTCTCGGACTCCAGATTAGTGGTCGGACAAGTGATGGGAAAGCTAGAAGCTCGAGATACCAGGATGCAAGAGTATCTGGGTCAAGTCAAACGGCTACAGGCGAGCTTTGAATCCTTCAGTCTGACGCACATCTCCAGGAGCGTAAACACTCATGCAGACTCGCTGGCCACTCTTGCCACGTCCTCGGCACGTAATTTGCCACGAATGATCCTAGTCGAAGATCTAGTCAAGGCCAGTCCCATCAGCGGAAACCCGACCCAAGTCCATCAGATTAGACAGAGTCCCAGTTGGATGGACCCCATAAGGAATTTCCTCCAAGATGATATCCTACCGGAAGAAAAACTAGAAGCCGAGAAGATACGTAGAAATGCTCCTCGTTTCTGGCTATCAGAGGACCGCAAACTCTATCGGCGCTCCTACTCTGGACCGTACTTGCTCTGCGTACATCCAGAAGAGTCCGAGTCTCTTCTTGAGGAGTTGCATGAGGGAGTATGTGGAAGTCACACCGGAGGAAGATCGCTGGCGCACAGGGCACTCACCCAAGGATACTGGTGGCCGAACATGCAGAGACAGGCCCAGGAATACGCTAAGAAGTGCGATCAATGCCAAAGGTTTGCCCCGAATATCCACCAACCCGGAGGGGTTCTCAACCCACTCTCCAGTCCATGGCCGTTCGCGCAATGGGGTCTTGATATTGTCGGGCTTTTCCCCAAGGCTGCGGGGAACAAACGATACATAATAGTCGGAACCGACTACTTCACTAAATGGGTGGAGGCAGAACCTTTGGCCAACATCAGGGACGTGGATGCCCAGAAATTCATCTGGAAGAACATTATCACCCGCTTCGGGACTCCGAGAACACTCATTTCCGACAATGGTCTTCAGTTTGACAGCAAGAATTTTAGGGAGTATTGCCGTGAATTTGGGATCATTAATCGATATTCCACCCCTGCATACCCCCAAGGAAATGGGCAAGTCGAGGCCGTAAATAAGGTCATAGTGAACGGATTGAAGAAAAGACTGGATGAGTCAAAGGGGAGATGGGTAGAAGAACTACCGCACGTCTTATGGACCTATCGGACAACGCCGCGGCGTTCAACCGGTGAAACCCCCTTCTCAATGACTTATGGGGCTGAGGCTGTGCTTCCGATCGAGAACAATTTCCCCACGCTGAGATCTAGCTCGTTTACCCCAAGCCATAACGATGAATTGCTCGGAAGAAGTCTGGACCTAGCCGAGGAAAGAAGGGAAAAGGCCACGATTCACATGGCCTACTATCACCAGAAGCTGAGACAAGGGTACGATGCTAACGTCAAATTGCGGCCCATGGGTCCAGGTGATCTCGTGATGAGAAAGATTCTTGACAGCGCAAAGAACCCCTCTTGGGGCAAGTTGGGGCCCAATTGGGAGGGACCATACCGTGTCACATCCGTGGCCGGAATAGGCGCCTACTACCTAGAAGATTTGGATGAAAAAGTTGTACCTCGACCATGGAATGTAAATAACCTCAGGAGGTATTATTATTAATAAGAATGGCTTAGCATACGTTTTCTTTTATGACTATTTGCCGCTTGCCAGTCTACATTACAACTATTTATAAGTTTTAAACAGAACCTAAGTCCTGCATGGCTCCTCGGACCCCAGACTTAGGGGAAATTAATACTTAAGCCAACTATTTATAAGTTTTAAACAAAACCTAAGTCCTGCATGGCTCCTCGGACCACAGACTTTTGGGGAAATTATTACTCATAACAGTTCATAGTTTTAAACAGAACCTAAGTCCTGCATGGCTCCTCGGACCACAGACTTTGGGGAAATTATTACTCATGACAATTCATAGTTTTAAGCAGAACCTAAGTCCTGCCTGACTCCTCGGACCACAGACTTTTGGGGAAATTATTACTTGTGATAGATTGGGAGACTATTACTTAAAGGAAATCATTTTAATGCTTGCGCGCAGTTTAGTACCATCGCAATCGTCAAACGCGCAGCGCCAAAAACCCATTTTATTTTGACCGATTACCTATATCCACATCGATCGTAAATGTTTAAAGAAGAGTGCTACTAACGCACATCCGTAGTAGGCAAAACGAACATTTTATATTAATATTCCGAGTACATTAGAAAGAGAGGTCCTTACAAAAAAGGGAAAAGTAGGATAACTCTCATTTAAAAAAATAAAATAAAAAATAAAAACTATTTACAGAGATTGAAAGCCTAAAAGGCTAAGCTTGAGCAGGAGGATCTTCTTTCTGCTCGGGCTGAGGAGGAGGAACCTCGATGGTAGAGTCTGTGGCGGGATCCTCCGCCATATCAGGCACAAGGACGGCATCAGGCACCGCCAAGTCCTGCTCCGAAGCCACTTGGGCGTCTTCAGGATTCGCACAGATCTCCCTAGGATAGAAGATGCTCTCGGGCAGTCTTAGTGCCGAATCCGCAGGAACTCCTGCAGCGTCGAGAGCATGAGCCCATGAAATGCCGCAGTACTCCCTGCATACCTCGGGAATCTCCTCAGACAGCCTAGCCTCCGTCTCTTCAGCCCCGAGCTGGCGAGCAGCATTCTTCTCGGCCTCTGTAGCCTCTCGGATCAGCTGGGCCTCCTCCTTTACCCGCCTCAACTCATCCTCTACTTTTTGCAGGGCAATCTTGAGATCCTGCGCTGCCTGCCTCTCGGTGATGAGGTTAAGCTGCGTCGTGTACAGCTCTTTGCGCTGGTCCTCCGCCTGGGTCTCAGCACTCTTTAAACCAGCCTCTGCACTTTTGCGCCGGTTCTCCGACACTTTGAACTCGTCCGTGAGTTTAAGGTGCTCGTGCTTGAGGGACCCCAAGGCTTTCTCCATCTCTGCCCGAGCCTGGGTCTCAGCCTCAACCCGACTACGGCTATCGCGGCAAAACTCATCAGCCACGAACACCTGCTGAGTAATCTGCGAACGAAATAAAAGTGTTAAAGAAATCTAACAGGGATAAGTAAATTAATAAAACAGTAAAAGGATTACTTACCAACGCGAGATCCCTTTTTAGGGATAGGAAGAGCTCGTGCTGAGAGAACCGCCTATAGGCCTCCATGTCCCGAGGAAGGAGTAGGGGTTGCTCTAAGGCATCAGCCACGTACCCTGCCCGGCCTCGGTTATACTCTCAGACCGAAGCATTGGAAAGGATGGCCACCCCATCCAGTTCCAACTTGGGGTTCCATGCACGAGGGGCAGCGCGCACTTCAGCAACGTTCTCCTCATCCCGGCTCTCCGAGGAGTTACCCCTTCTGCTCCTTGGCGCCCGTGTGGTCTTTTGCTGCTTGGTCGGCTGGGCAGTCACCTCACCTTCCTTAGGAGTGTCAACCGGCCTCTTCTTCTTCAGGTCCGGATTAACCTTAAGACCAGGATCCGAGACGCCCTGAGGGACCACTGGGGGAAGGGTTTTGACCTGTGTTGGAGTTGGTCCCTTCGATGACTGACTCTTCGATGACTGACCTTTCCCTCGGAAGGACATCAGCTCCTTTAGAGTCTTTCCCTTTCCTGCCATGGGCTCTATCTCTTCGTCTGAAGTATCGTCCGAGCAGATAACGATTGAGGGAATACCAACTGCGGAATGTTGGTCCTGCTCTGCTTCGGGATTAGAAAGCTCTGCCAAGGGGTTTTGCTGAATTTCCTCCTCGAAGTAAAACTTATCTATCTCTTCCTCAAGGGAAAGACGAGATGATTCAGCCTCTTCTTCAACCAAAACAGCAGCACCAGGCTCGTTTACCGGAGGTAGCTGCTCTGCTAAGTAGGGATTTTTGACACCAGGCAACACAACTGGTGGCAGATCGTGGTCAGCTAGGAACCCGTCCTGGGACACGTCAATCCTAGCCAGCCTCGGACTGCCAGCCCTTATAGCGTGACCGATTGCCTGGAAAGCGCTGCTTAGAGGTTGATAGCCCAAAACCAGATGGGCCGCACGCAACTGTCCGTCCTCGGTAGCGTAAATCTCCGACCTGAGAAGATAGTTCAGCGCTGGCACGTTCACAAGGCTTATCTGAGGAGCGACGTGAACTTTGTCTGCAAACAACCAAGAAAAGTGGGGTTAGTCCATGAAATTTTCCAATTACACACAAAACAAAAAATAAAATAAAATAAAATAATAACCCCTTAATACTAAATCCTTTCCCAAAAAGGACCAATCCTAAAAACGCCGCACCTGGGTTCCCTGCCCGAGTTGGACAATGAATACCGTCGAACCACTCCCCAGAAGCAATGAGGAAGTCATTCTTCACGGTCTTATTGGATACTGGGAGACAAGAGATCAACCTAACGTCCTCGTTCCAGGATTTAAGATAATACCCATCATCCCCAAGGCGGTGACATTCGTACAGATAAGCCACATCGTGCCAAGTTAGACCTAGATTCATCCGCTCGTCTAAGACGTCTACACAGCCTAGTATCTTGAACATATTCGGGGCACACTGATACGGCATCAACCTATGGTTGAACAGGTATTCCCTTGTAATCCTACGCATGGGAAGCGTCATCCCTCCCTCTATGAAAGCAATCATGGGGATAACGACTTCTCCCTCAGCTCTATCTGTCAATATTCCTTCAAGAGGACAGTGCCGCAGCCCAACCCCCGGGGGAATGTGGTATTTCGCCCTAAAGGCTTCCATAGCGGCTGGAGTTTTTACTAATTTTTCGAATCTACCCATCTGAACTGAACTGGGGAAATGAAAGTAAAGACTGAAAAGAAAAGTAGAGTCCGAGGAGGGAATTGAAACGGAGAGAAAAGTGAAATGTACTGGTACCTTCACAAAACGCTCAAGGGGACGCCTGGAAATCTCTCTTGGACGAAACGCTTCACAAAAACGGCTACGGCGGCGTAACGGACGCAAGTGTTCGTATATCTCTGGGATTCGATGGATTTCTCTGGAGTCTTTTGAGGTTTGTGAAATGCAGATGAAAGAAGGAACTGAACCCCTCTGACGTCTTATATAGCCGGGAGGAGAGATAAAAGATCATCCCTGCCTAAAAATACGGGAAAAAACGATGGCCGTTCGATCCACGCCAAGCCGTTGGATGAAGGGAACATAACGCCTCCAGAAGTTAATGGCCACGCCTCGTAAATTGTAGCGCGTCAAAAGTAACGGTCCGCACGCGCGCCCCACGATCTCCTTATTTCCCTCCACTCACGAACATCAAAACCCCGCTTTTCTCCTCGGAGGGAGGTAAAAACCGGAGTTTTGAGGGGCTATTATGGGGCCCGGCCCAAAAATGATGGGCTATTCCAAACTCAGGCCCAGCCGAGGAGCGTCCTGGCCGAAGAGAAGCCTCATATGAAGCGTACTCAATCCCAATAGCGCCAAGGAAACCTGTCCGAGGAGTAACTCCTCCTCGGACATCATGAAGCCCAGACGAGGAACTTTCCCTAGCCCTTTCAGCTCATCTTCACAACATATAAAAAGAATTAAATCCAAAATATCTCATGGAAGGCTACCACCACATTAATTGCACCCCAACCACCCTCTTGGCCGCATTAATGAGGAAAAGACCCCTGAACAGTACCGCCTTGGCCTCTGCAACTCACAAAGGGACTGATGAGGGCGTCTGATGGGACAGGTGCTCAAGTGGATGTTTAGATGATCAACAGGTGTAAGGTTGAAATGAAAAGAAGAGAAATATATAATGTAGTGGAGTCTCTCAAAGAAGGGACGGGAGAACTGTATTAGGAACAAAGAGAAATAAAATCATACTTGAGAAATATCCATTCCGGTGTTTTTATTTTCTTTTGGCAAACAATACTGTCCATGCATTAGACCGAACAAGTTCACTGAGGCTAAGTTCTTTGACCCATCCTCTACAAATATTTATTGTGGGTTGCGCTTTGGGCCAAGGCCTAATCAACATAAGTTGGGCCAGGAAAATCGTGCAACTACAATAGTCATAGGGAGTCTTTCCAAAATCAAAATCAAAATCCTCCAAACAAAAACAGAAGAAATTGGAAATGGAGTTTCAAAGCTCGAAAGTGAAAACGAGGACCGAGAAGATGTCCCTAGAGAATTACCTCGTTTTCGTTCTCTCTAACAAGCAAATTGATCTCATCGTCAACTTCCTCAACCAAGTCATCCCTCATTTCGCTCTCTCTTCTTCTTCAAATTTCATTATGCTTTTTTCATTTTTTGTTTATCATTGAAAACTTAGAAATTCGTTTCTCATGTTTTGTGTTAAATTTTGCAGATCATCAACATGCATAGGTTCAAGAAAATCCACAAGGTTCAAAAGGTGACAATTAAATCACACTCCCTAATCTCTCTCTCTCTCTCTCTCTCTCTCTCTCTCTCTCTCTCTCTCTCTCTCTCTCTCTCTCTCTCTCTCTCTCTCTCTCTCACTGGACTTATATATTAGTGTTAGCCTTTATTTGATTGTCAAGAAACTGGATGTGAAATCAATTGTAAATGTCTTAATTAACCACTGTTTCCATTGCTGTACAAAATTTTTTTCTCCTTTCAAAAGCTCAAAAAGTGTGTTACACTCTTACCCAATTAAGTGTTGTTTTACGTTTCCATCTATACTGCTTTGAAACATCAATGAAGATCTTAGCCTCTGTTTGGTTCCAGAGAATGAACTAAAATCAAATTTATCTTTTTCCATTTGGATATAGTCTTATGAAGGATTTAGTTGCTTTTTATGGAAACTGACTGATCTATTTAATAGAAATTACAATTGGAATTTTGAAGTTGATCTTTGTCCATAAAGGAGTCACTTAGCATTGACCTCTAATTCAATTAGAAATTAATTCTAAAAAAGTTAGCCTTTTAAGATATACTTACTGTTTAATGTTTGTGTATGCTTCATTTCTATAGTTCTACAATAATTACCTATTATTTAGCATTCAGAAAGCTTTTAGAAAATTTTTCCTGGTTACTTGGTTTGTTGGACTTTAGCTCTGAATTTATGTGATGGGGAGTGGCATTCTAAAATTTCCAAATTGGTGCTCAATTGTTATTTGTGCTTCAATGAAGGGGAATGACATTTTGAAATTGATGCTCAATTACTTGTAGACACTTGATTTTGCACCCATGATTTAATCAAGGAGGATGACTGGAATGACAATCCGTGTATCCAAAAAAATCATGATTGCATTACATGCATCAATTTGTTCATTTCATATCATAAAAATGATCTTGAGGTTCTAACGGTTGTGACAGTATGCCCGGTTTCCAAATCAAACCGTCGGATTGGAAGATATTGCATGATCACGTTTGCACAATCAGCATGCATTGTGTCTAAGTAGAGTCGACCACGCATGATTAATTTAAATTAATTCTGATTGGCTAAATAATTAAAATTAATTAAATAATTTTGTGATTAGTTGATAATTAGTGTCAAAAATAGGATTGCTTGCATGGAAATAAAGGGGATGGTTGGATAATAATAAAATTATGGATAATCTAGACTTTATCAAGATTTATTTTAGAATATTTATCTACAAGATAATTGTTGCTGAAAAGACCTTAATTATCCAGAAAAGAGTTAAAAATCTTAGAATACGGATTGAAAACACATCTAAGTGCAAGTCCCGGCTCAAGAAAACCTAAAAAATGAGTCCAAAACACACCTAAACACAAAAGCGCGATTGGCATCCAAGAGTGCCATTTGACACTTTTGGAGTGCCGATCAGTACTTTCAAAGTGACAAATGGCACCTATTAAGGCTTTGGCCCGACGGTCTTCGGGTAAAACACATCATTTTCGACTTTCTAGCAAAAGGATGCGTCCCAGTTTGTATTCTAATCGTCTTTGCTAATTTTTTAAGCATTCCAACCTCTATAAATAGAGACTGGATCTCAAAATTTAGGACACTTTTTTAGGCTCTCAGAGAGACATTTTTTCACACTCTCAAATTTCTCATAATTCTGACCCCCCCCCCCCCCCCCTATCTGAAATTCTCTCTCTTACATTAAAGAGGTTCTAGAGGCTTTAGTCTTAAGAATTTCTTTTTTGTAAGCAAGGGTTTTTAGGTTTCAAAGATAATTGCATAAGTTTCTTTGAACCCTAAAATATCCCTCAAGAAGAAGAGTGCTCCATGCAAGAGGTTGTTTCTTATTAACCCTTTTTTCTTATGTTTCTCTTATTGTGATGATGCATGTTTAACATTTCTTTCAGTTTAGTTGTTTTCAATATACATATCATGCATTTTTGATTTATTTTTGTTGAAATATGTTCTTGATTCTTTTTATTATTGTCATGATTTATTTTTAATTTCAAAAATCAGCATGTTAGCTACATCTTTCTCAAATCAAAAACTGATTTGCATCTTCCTTAGATGCAAATATGAATTTTTCTCAAATCAAAAACTGACCTGTATCTTCCTTAAATGCAAATCAGAATTTTTCTTAGATCAAAAACTGATTTGCATCTTCCTTAGATGCAGATCTGAATTTTTTTCAAATCAAAAACTGATTTGCATCTTCATTAGATGTAGATCTGAATTTTTCTCAAATAAAAATAAAATAAAAACTGATTTGCATCTTTATTAGATGCAGATTTGAATTTTTTAAACAAAAATTGATTCGTATCTTCCTTAGATTCAAATTTGAATTTTTCTTATTTAAAAAAATTGATCTATGTTTTCTTTAGATGTAGATCTGATTTTTTTTTTTTTTTTTTAACATAGCAGATTTTGAAATAAGAAAAAGGGTCATGAGTGGTTTTGTTTGTTTGTTTAGTGCATGTAGCATAGATTTATTTCATGAATAAAGTTCTCTTCTTAAAAAAATATTTTTCTTAATATTATTTACACATATAAAAACAGATCTGATTTTTTTAATATACAGTTCTGATTTTTTTTAATATATCACAAAATAGATCTGATTTTTCATTCATCAAAAAACCAATTCTTTCGGTCTCCAAAAACATATCTGATTTTTTTTTTTTTTTTTTGTAAACCCAATTCAATTTTTTTATCACAACATAGATCCGATTTTTTTTTAAAAAAGAAGAGGGAATATTCATAAAATAGATTCATGTGAGTCAGTTTTGATTAGTTTTGTTCATATGTACAACATCATTCATAGCATACATAAAAGAGGTACATTGGTCACAAGAGTCTAGAAGACCAGACTCTATCTGGGCGGAATGGGTGCCTAACACCTTCCTATTTCGTAACCTAGCCTCCGAATTTAGTGTCTTTGGATAGGTAAACCTAGGCTTTGTCTTTATTTTTATTTTGGGTAGATTGTAACTAGGACAAAAAGCCATGTAATTATTTGGTAGTTTGTAATTAGGACCCAAAGCCATGTAATACTCAATTTATCAAACATGTATTCTTTTTTATTCAATCAATGAGAATGGAACAATTCAGTCATGTATTCTGTATTTATTTTTTTCTTATTTTTTTGGTATAAAAAATAAGGGGCGACTCTACACCACTTACCCAAAAAGAGAGGTGTCTTTAAAAACACTCAAAGATCTCTCTTTTTTGAGAGGCACTTTTGTGGTCTCTCACATTACTATTTTTGATTCAATGAAATAGATGCTCAATTGCAAAACCTTGATGCCAAATTTAAGTTGTAATCACCATTTTCATGGAATCATAGGTGCTTAATAATATCTAACCTTGTTGTTGGGGGAACTTAAGATGATATTATTATTTATGAAAGAATTATAAATGCTCATATGATTTCTTGGAAATTCATTTATAGGAAAGGTAGATGATTTTAATTACATTTCAGTCATTTTATGTCACTAGTCAGTTTTTTTTTTTTTTTTTTTTTTTTTTTTTGTCTTTCTGATCCTAGCATCCTTTCTGCCCAATGAAGTTGAGATATTCATGAGCATCCCCCTAACCATGACCACGTGCCATTTTTTTTTAATTACTAATAATCATGAATTTTTACTTGCAGAGATAATTAGCATTGAAGTTCAAATTAGAATATTTGTAGTTACACCATGAATGAAGGTTGAGGGCTCAAGGCTAAGCTAAATCTGAAGCAATGGTGATAGAAAAATAAAAGTTGCTCGAGTTGAAGCCCAAATTAGAACACTAAGATTTAATTATATAAGACAATGATGAGGTCAATCTGAACCTTAGATGGGGGGAGCATGGAAAATTTTTTGTTTTCTTGAAGTTGAACTCTCTTGTATTTTTTAATCATATAAGTTTTTTTTTTTTTTTTTGGGGGGGGGGGGGGGGGGGGGATGGTGGGGGGGCACTTTTGTTTATATCAGCATAGTATTGACAAATTTCTTTTCTTTAGTTGTACAAGTTCATTTTATAAATAACTATAATAGAAAAGAGGCGCAAAAATGTTGTTGAACCTATTTTTCTCTTTACTTTTGCACATCTTGTTTTAGAGATTGGTTTATTCAAATCAAGTTCTTGCAAATATTGAGAAATTGTCTTGTACATCTAATGTATTTATGCCTCACATAAATTTTTGGATTCCATCTGTGGAGTCCATTTTTATGTAAGATAACACTACACCAAATGCACTAAATAAGGGTAAGTTGGTTGATTTTTAGGTGATTAACCTCTAAGAATTTGAGAAAGAGAAGTTTTGTTTTTTTTTTTTTGGAGATCAAAGATAGAAAGCTTTGTTAAAATAGCAAAATTTTACGAGCTGGACTGTAAAGCATACACAGTGGACCCCCGAAAAATAATGCACAGGTCAGTACTCAATAAAACAAAGGCCACGAGTAAGAAAAAAAATATGCAGCAGTGAAATACACGATAAAACAGAGTATACTCAAGTTGTTTGTGCTGCCATGAGGTGCTGGTAATCTGTTGAGAGACCCGAAGCACCATCATAGATGTGCCTTGGCTGAAGTTGAGTCTTTTCAAAGTAAAATTTGTTTCATGCATTCCAGACAGCCCACACGATAACTGCCCAAGACTCAAGTTCTTGCTGGTTCAGCCTGGTTACCATAGTCTGAAACAATTCAAAGAAATCTGATACACTATTCGAACACTTCTGAATTCATCTACTTGCCATTGACCAGACATTCCTAGCAAAAGGGCACCCCCACAGCACATGACAGATTCTTTCATTTTGGATTGTAGTACTCCTTGATTCTTTCGTTTTGCATTGATTAAATAGTAACTAAATTCAGTGTCTCCAATTACACATAATCTGATATGCTAAACAACTAACAAATAATAAAGAATTACATTTGAAAAATAATCCTCCCAAATCTCTTTCTTCAATCTGAAAACCCCAGCCAGCGGATTGGACTCCTTCAGCAGCAGCACCTATTCTGCATTGGACTCCTTGAACTGCATTTGTTCTGCATTCCAAGACTAAATGAGTCGAACCAAGACTCCTTTAACAGCACCTCTAGGCAACATTGTCAAGTTTCTTTGCATTGTCCTGAAAAGGGAAATCAAAGAATTAACTCTGTAGCCCATAACAAATGATAAAATGAGTCAAACCAATAAAGGTAAAACAAATGAGCTCATGTAAAAAAAAATCTACAGCTTCTAAATATAAGGCATTTCCAATGAAAAAAGAAGAAGTTAAGTCTACAAACACTTGTGACAACAATGTCTTAATATAATACTATATCCAAAAGAAACAAGATTTGAAAATGGCATAAAATGCACCTTTATTCCAAAGTATGGAGAGACATGCTCCAGTGAAAAAAAGATTGGTGCACCAAAGATCTTACTACAACTTGTATCCAAATATGTCCAAATAATTTCAATAACGTATTGTACTTCCAACCAAAGGGAAAAATAAATCCAAGAATTTTACAAAAGAAGATACAAAGCAATTAGACAATAAATATAAAAATTATGTAACCTAATTAAATATTCATTGCAAATATACTTGATTGTTGATATAGGTATTATCAAACTCCAATGAAATTTCTAAAAGTAGCCCTTGCACCTTCTATAGAAACAACAAAGCAATTAATCAAGTAAACATCAAAATTCATTACCACCAACTATTGAACTATGCACCACACCTTCAAACTACCTTCATTAGCAAACTCAACAAAGGCAAAACAAATTATGGAATTGGGGTCATCACATATACAACAGTCAACAACCTTCACACAAAAAAAATGAACTTCTTCAAGACCAAAATTTCAATTACCGTATCAGTAAATAATTTATTTTAAAATTGACAAACATAGCAGCAAGTTGTTTGCCAAGCAAAGAAAGAAGCGTTATGTTTCTACATGTGAAACTACAACAAAAATCCAACTGAAATCTAATTTAAAAAGACATTTAAGAAAATAATAAAAAAAAACCCTTTACAATGTATTATACATTTTGTTGATAGATAATAGTATGAGAACAAAGGAATCTCCATCTTCATTGAGACATTTCATCAAACATGTATAGGTTTCGTTTCTACACTAACTTATGGGATAGGGTTTTTCTTACAAATGAAATTTCGGGGAAAAATGGCACACAAAAGGAAACAGAAAATGAGAGAAAATAAAAAAATCTTCTTTCAATGTCAGGTGTTGGAAAGAGAAGATTTTGGGGGTCTGAAAAAGAACAGATCAACACAACCCCTAAATTTGACAAATACCTTCCTTCGTTTTCCTAGCAGCCAAACTAGGCTTATTGGGAAAAAAAAATCATTAAAAAAAAAAAAAAAAAACCCTTACTAAAAGTGCCAGCAATTTCGGCGTTGAGTGGAAGGAAAGGGCAACCAAACGGTGGTGATGATGAACAGGGAAATCCGAAAAAGAGAGAGAGAGGGGAAGCAGGTAGAAATCCAATAGAGAGAGTTCCAAAATGATGAAATTGGAATTTGGAATAGATTTTGAAAGTGAAAATTTTTGCCGACCCCACTACTTCTCAAATGAAATTTTGAATTCCCTCAAGATATGTTTAACGATGGGACTAACGGTGTTAAAATGGGCAAGAATTAGGGATGGCAATTTTTCCCTGTCCCTCCCCGCTTTGCCCCGTGCGGATTTTTCCCGTCCCGCAAAGGTGGTGGGGTGGGGATGGGGCGAGATTTTAGACCCACACCACGGGGGCGGGGCGGGGATGGGTTTACACTTTTTAGACCCACCCCGCCCCATCCTCGCCTCGCCCCGCATTAATAAGGGTTAAATTGTAATTTTATTGTACCCTAAAACTCTACTATTTAAACAAAAATATTATCAGCTTATTTTATTCTACCTAACGTGGCTCTATCTCTTTTTTCTCTCTAGCAAAGTTGGAAATAAGGTACCAATTTTAACTTCTTCTTTTTTTGTCTTTATTGGAAACAAATTTATATACTATTGAATTGATGATTTCATTCATGATTCATACGGTCATTCTCAACTTACTTTTCATCATGAACATAATATAATTTTTTTTAATGAGTTACGGGTCTGTGGCTCTAAATATGTGTCTGTGTCATTGTTTTTGTAATTTTGTGTGGGCATTTGACTGCTTAACAACACTGTTTCTTTAAGCTTGTTAAAATTTTATTTTATCATGTTATGAGATTTTTGTTGTGATATTGTCTTGTTAAACATTTAGATAATATTATTTAGTTTTTGCTAAAAATTAGTTTGATTTGATAGGATAAATTTATTTATAATTTCAAGTATATTTTTATTATTGAAACATGTCATTTTATTTGAAAAAATGATAATAGTTGTAGGGAAAATTAACAAGAAATAAAGTTTTACGGTGTAGTGCGGGGCTTCGCGGGTCTTCGCAGGGCCTTAAGGGGCGGGGATGGGGCAAGAAATTTTCCCCATCATGCGGGGCGGGGCGGGGATGGGGTAAGAAAAATCCATGCAGGGCGGGGGCAAAGATCTCATCCTTCAGCCCCGCCCCACCCCATTGCCATCCCTAGCAAGAATGTTGGTATAACATGGTAGTTAGGTTGATGTCATCCATTTTTTAATGATGTGGTGTTTTTTACTGGTTGGGACTATAAGGTCAGCAAGGTGACCTTGTAGTCCGGGACTAGGTAAGAATTTCCCCGTAAGAGAGTAGTTGAAAATAGAAGGTGCAGGGATGCTTTTCTAAAAAGAGAAGAAAAGATGCTACGCTAAAATGAGAGAGGGAGAGAAATAAAGATGAGAAGTCTACAGTGCAAGTTAACGGAGACCCAGAGGTCTCTTCAATGCCACTTGTGGGATTTTGATTTTGAATCACGTTAATGCACTTGTATGAGAATCTCTCACTGTCTCACATTTTGGCTTTCTGTTGATCATACTCGTAATTCAAAATTTCTTCTTCAAAGTCTGCGTCTGAAGACTGAAGAATGAATACTCATAAGTCAGAATTGTGAACATTTGTATATGTAACTAGGATTTTTTTTTTCAAAATAACATTAATTTTCAAACAATTTTGTTAGTTAACACGTTTTCAAAACAATTTAAGAAACTAACATCTCTAGTGTAATAGACTTGATTTTGGGAGTGCTAAATCAAGTTTCCTAAACTCGATTTCAGGATCATGGCATATAAATCAAGTTTGCAGAACTCGATTTCATTTAAATTGAAATCGAGCCTTACAAACTCGATTTCTCATCCATGCTTTTCTGTTACACTCTGTTACTCACACACAGAAACTCTAACAGAAACTCATGAAGAAACCCAAACCAACAAAGACAAAAACCCAAACAGAAATCCATGAAGAACAGAAAACCCAAACCACGAAGACAGAAAAAACAAAACAGAGAGATCAAACCCAGGCAACAACAGCGAAGGCTCCAGGAGGCAACGACCATTGAACCCAGGTGATGGTGACGGGGTTTGATGTTTCTCTTTGGATCTTTGGGTGCGTTTCTTGATGTTTCTCTCTTTGGGTCTTTGGGTTTCTTGATTATTGATGTTTCATTGGGTTTGTTGAGTGATTTGAGTGAGGGAGATTCTTGAGTAAGGGAGAGACGAAGTGTGTTGAGTGAGGGAGAGACAGAGTGTGTTGCTAACGGAAAAAGGCAAGACTGAGAAATCGAGTCTGTAAGGCTCGATTTCAATTTAAATGAAACCAAGTGCAATGGACTCAATTTTAGCACTCCAAAATCGAGTCTATTGCACTCGAGATGTTAGTTTCCTAAATAGTTTTGAAAACGTGCTAATTAACAAAATTATTTGAAAATTAATGTTATTTTGAAAAAAAAAATCCCTGTAACTATGTTTGAAACTTCAAAGAGAAAAATGTCAGACTGATGAGACTTGTAAAAATAAAATAATGAAAGAGTCCGGTTAATGTGTGCCCGGTTAATGTGTCCTTAGCGCACACATTAATCATCCATTTTGGGAAACTTTTTATGGAGAATTGAAAAAACTGTCAAAGCAGTTAATTACTTTTTCCTTTTTTTATTAAAAGTTTTCTAAAATAGTTTACTAATGTATGCTCTAAGGGCACACATTTGTAAATCCTGATAATAAATACGAAATTTGAGACTTTAAAAAATCACGTGGGTACCTGTCACTTGATAGTTGGAGTGCAATTTAACTTAATTTGAAATGAACCTGTCATAACTAAGTGGATTTTTTTTTTCCAGGTTTTCATCTTTTGGAACCACTATCCATCAATTTCTAATTTCAATCGTTTTTATAAAAAATTTCTACCACCTATTTCGGATAATTAATGTGGTGGACCTTTTTGCGACTGCGGGCTGGGCTACCTCCTGCCATGCTACGGCCCAAAGGTTTTGGGTAGGAGAGTCAGGATCGGCTTGGCTACAACACACCCCAAACCGGCTTGTGCGCAAACTAAGACCCCTTTGCTAAAACTTTGGTGACATGCACATGGCAGAGGAAACTGTTACAAAAGGGTTATGGCAGACAGACATAATATAACAACAATAAAAGGAAGTATGCTTACTGTCAGCTGGAAAGCAGGAAGTATTGAATGAAATAAAAGGTAAAGCAACGCAGCAATATATATGCAATATAAATAAGATGATAATAATAAGAGAGAAATAACACCAATGCTTAATCAATAAAACGAAAGAAGAAATAGTTAGTCTATCGTGCTTGGTCGTCTTACGAAGCTAAAACCAATAAGGGAACCACTTCTTCAATGTGGATAACCTCACAAGGAGATCCTGCCACGAAAATTACCCACTTTGAAAGAATGGGCCTAAATGACTTATGCTCAAAGTCCTTAATCCTTAATAGAGGGTAGGCTTTTAGAGGGAGAGAAGGGATTAGCCTATTGGTGCATGCCTGCTATCACATGCTTGCCTGCTTTGTGTTATTTCTTTCTAAATCTTTTTTTTTTCTTTTTTTTTTTCTAAGTTTTCTACTCCCCTTTTCTCTCTTTTTCTTATTCCCTTGTGGGGTTGTTATGTTCACTCTTGCTTTTCTCTCCTGTTCTTCCGTTTTTCTCCCTTTCCCTGTGCACAGCAGAGGGCCCTTTTATACTGCCTGCCGTGAAGGGTTTTTACTATTTTACCCCTTAATTGCTTTTCTCTGGGTGTGGGTGTCCTTCCAGACCACCCATTGGTCTGTCAACTACCCAACCACCATCACTTACATGTGCCAATCATGCCATATCCCATTACCAGACAAAGACCCTTATTTTGTTTGCTTGCCAGCTGTAGCCTTCCCATCTAGATTAGGGTGGGCATTCTCTCTCACTATCCCTCATGGCATGCACCTAGTGATTCCAACTCATCTTTCCCTCTTTTGGGTGGTATGTCATCTCAATAGAACATTTTCCCTAAAAGAGTTTAAGCGGGAACCCCAGAATAGGCTTCCCCCTTCTCTCCACCGCTAGATCATACCCTCTCTTACCTCTAACCCATGGCCCACCACTCCTGTATTGGCTAGGTACAGGTTAGTGGTGCTTGGACCTTATGCGTGCTCCACTTCCATGTGCGTCCATGGCTTGTCTGCTGCTCGTGCGTTTGCCATGACTTGAAGGCTCGTCTGTACATTCTGCTACTTGCTCTTGACCTCTTGTGGCATGAATGGTTCTTTGAGCCTTCATTCTTTATATTTCACTTTCTTCTTGGGCTAGGCCTTGCTTAATTGTGGGTTTTTCCTTCTTTAGTCCATTCTTTGCTCCTTTCGTAGGTCTGCTAGCACTTCTGCTAGGCCATTCTGTCATTCCTGCTGTGCTATTGTATGACCCATGCTT
Organism: Quercus robur; assembly: GCF_932294415.1. NCBI lineage: Eukaryota > Viridiplantae > Streptophyta > Magnoliopsida > Fagales > Fagaceae > Quercus > Quercus robur. The sequence continues at coordinate 28,662,287 of NC_065535.1, read as the reverse complement.
GCTGGGCTTCTTTTGGGCTTGCTGTATACTTCCCCTTTGCTTAATTCTCGTGGCCCAGTATTATCATTGGGCTAGTATTCATACTATTTTTGGCTTCCTTGATCCATTCCATTGCTTCTGGGCTTCCTTGGCCCATCTCATCCTTTTGGGCATCCTCAACCCATTTCCTTTCCTTGGGCATCCTCAGCCCATTTCCTTTTCTTAAGCATCCTCGGCCTACTCCAATTCTTTACTCCCATGGGCCTTTGTTAAGTCTTTTGGACTTCCCTAGCCCAAATTACCATATCATTTATTTTTGGGGTTCATGGGCTTTCCATCAACCCCTTACTCACTTAATTCATTACTTCGGGCCTCTTTGGCCCATTCTTGCTTGCTTTCTATTTTATATAATGCCCATGGGTTTACCACTTCTTTTCTCTGGGCTCTTTTAGGCCCGCTTGCTTTCTTTGAGACCCACTTGCTTTCTTTGAGGCCCATTTATTATTTTCTAGGCCTATGATCCATTATTCCTGTCATTCGGGTTTAAGGATTTTCTTCTCAATTTACTCTTTTCCACCCATATTGTTGGGCTTCTTCCTGCTATTAGGCCTGTCTACCAAAGTAAGTATCAACAATTAAAAAGTTAATTTCTAATAACTAATTTTTATCATATATTATTCATATAAAAAAATTCGGATCATAAAGAAAAAAATTATTAAAAACCTTTACCCATTTACCCACTCCCAAGTCTCAAATTTTTTGTTATTATATATACAAAAATATAAAATTAGCAAAAATTTCAAGTCTAGAATCGGTAATCGGTATATTGTTTTTTTGATAGCAAACCTCCCTTTTTTTTCTTTTTTTTTTTTAAGCTCTAACTTGAACCCATAAAGACTAAAGAGCATCAGTAATTACAAAGGGACAAATACAATAGCTGGGAGAATTTTTACACACAAGCGTGGTGGGATAGGTTTTTTTTTTTTTTTTTTTTTTTTTCAAAATAACATCTATTTTTAAACAATTTCGTTTGTTAGCATCTGGTGTACTGTCGCAGGCAACCAAAAAGAAAACCTATTCTCCTAAAAATATATGTAGTAGTGTGAGTAAGGATCGTTCCCACGGAGAGTATCTAGCCTAGTTTTATGCTACGTGAACAAGGAGGGGGGGGGGGTTTAGTATAATGAAAACAATTTTAAGGAAAAAAAAAAAAAAAAAAAACCAACAACAACAACAACTAAGGAACAATTCATATTAAAGTATTGAAATCAATCAAAAGAACAAACCTTGGTTTAAGTCAACATCCACCATCAGAATTTTACAACTGATCATCGATGCAAGCATATATCAATTCACACTTTGAATATTCACCGTTGGAACTATTTTCCTATCTCTCCTTAGTCGCAGTTAATTAGAAAACAAGCGATCTAATAAACCCTAACTACTAAACAACCCAAGACAAGCTCTAAAGGTCTAATCTAGTAGCAGCCTTAAGAATTAGAGAGATCGATGAAACTAAACAACACA